>NC_046363.1:20459390-20759390 GCF_011125445.2 Fundulus heteroclitus | reverse complement strand
CGCTTGGTTTTTATAAATGACGTTTTTCTGTCAGGAAGTAAAAATGGTACTCTGATATTTTGAATGCAAAATATATTCTTTTTACGTTTTATTGCTTTCACATGAACTATATTTTTCTTTCTCCATCCATTCAATAACAACAAAAAAAATAATAAAAGAAAGCCCAGGTTACTTCAATAGTGGCCTTCAGCTCATCTTCATTGTTGGGTCTTCTGTTTTTCATCTTTCTCTTCCCTTATCCTCCTAAATTCTGTGTGTGGACTTGAGAAAACACAGTGGACCAACAACAGCAGATTATGTAGTTCACAAGCAATTTGGATCACGAGCTTCTCTATCTAATGAAACTTGTGCAATCGTCCCTGCTTCAGGAATCCTTTTAACACAAGACATTTGAAGTGTGGTGGCTCATGAAGCACCGACTCCATCCACAGTTCCACCCCTTATGAATCGCCCATTAATTTTGGGATGGGATGTGCTTTAGAATTAATAAAGGATTTGGTTATCCTTGTTTGTTTATGCTTTTCTTCCACTTTTTCCATTCACTCAACTTTCCATTTATATGCTTGGATACTGACCAGCCAACTTAAATGGCTACAACCTTCTAGGGCTTGAGGGGCCAATGACTTGCTGGCCCACAGTCAAGCCTTTCTCATAATTTTGGAGGTTGTAAAAATGTATCCAGAAATCCTTTTCTAATATGCTTATTAGGAAATAAGCCTATTCTAATTTTTTGAGAAACTACATTTGGGGGTTTTCCTTAGTTGGAAGCAATAATCAAAATTAACAGAAAAAAAAACCTCTTAAATAAAAGTTCTCTTTTTTCACTGACTTTCTAAAATAAATTACCTTTTGGATGATACCCTAACACATTAAGATGTTTTTGTGAGGATGATGTAAAACTCGTGGAAGTTAAAGTTTTACATCATGACTTCTGACACAATACTTTTGCAAAGCTGAAGCTTCTACCTTTTTTGAAGTAGAAACCTAAAGGTTGCTGCAGCTTAAAAAACAAACAAAATAAAACAAAAAAACATGATACTCTGGGAATCCTCCAGATCTTTGAAGGTTAGTTGTTACTGTAACAATGCTATTTTTAGGAAACAACCCCTAAAGGTTAACGAGAGCTCTTTTTGAATGGCACAGGAACAAACGGAAAACCTTAGATCCTGTTTTCCAGATGTGCAAAACAGAACTGCTCCCTGAGGAGGTTGTTCAAATGTTAAGTTGCACAGTGGTTGTTATTCTATTACGTAACAACTAAAAATAGACAATCAACATTGGGTTTTTAAGTTTAATGACAAAAAAAAATAATAGTAATTAAACCACATGTAACAACCCATGTTAAACTCATATTTTCCCCTGAGAGAGTTAATAAAGAACTGAAGAATTTACCTGAGTATGTGAAATGATTCAGTAACTGCATTACTGCATGACAAAAAGAAGAAAACTTTGCTGTTTGGCTCAGTGACCGCCTACTTGTTGCAGAGCATTCCAAGGTGGCGTGAAGAGAGGTTTTCTGTTTTTAGATTCTGTAAAATCCATTTCTAATAAACATTTGTTAAACACACACACGTGCTCGTGCACGCCCTGACCCACAATTACAAAAATCATCAGCTTCCTGTAAAAAGGTACATCTTGATTTCCCCTTCTTTTGGCTCAATATCTTTAAAAATGACAACAACAACAAAAAAAAAATTGCCTATTTTAAATCACAACACAATGCTTTATGAAACACGGTCCCAATGAGCAGCTTCCCCCCGTAGACAGACGCCACGGAAGAGCCCATGATCACATGGCCGTCATCCGCATACACCTGGGTCACCACCGGCTGATCCGACAGGATGTTTTGGATGCGGATGACCTGTAAACATAAAATCGGGAAATATAGAATAGTAAACCCGAGCACCCTCACTACATCTTGACAGAACATAAAATCATTAACGTTGATATATTCCTGTTTTTTTTTATAATAACACAAACCTCTGATCCTGGGGGATCTTTGGGATCAAAAAAGAACACCTTCTTTGCATTAATGTGACAGCCAATCCAAAGGTCGCCAGTTTCAGGGTCCACTTCTATGTTGTCACAGAGTGAACCCACGGGCACCGACTGGAGAGTGGGAAGGAAATCATTAGTAAAAAAATCATCGGTAAAAAAAAAAAAATTCTTTAAAAACCTGTAAAATCCATGTATTTTACCAAACATTAGTAATATTAGAAGAATTATAAAAACTTGCATTTCTGGACTTTTCAATCTCATTACTCCTAAAAACAAAATGCGTACAACATCGCAAGTGATGCAGCTTCCTCCACATTTTCCTGCCATTACTCCCAATATTTTCAGTCTACGATTGTACAATGATTGGATGGATTAATTTTATATTATAAACTCCATAAGAATCTCCACAATGTACCCAAGACTGTTTTTGCTCCCATACACCGCCACCATCTCATGAGACAGGTGAACTGTGTTTCATGTGCATCAATGGGATAGATTTCAGCCTAAATGCAGCGATGACTTCCTCGGTCATTTCATATTCTGTACCTGCTACAAAACACATTTGCAAAGTGTTCTGCTAACAACTATCACACTAAGAGCATTTCAAACTTATTTTGGGCCGTAATGCTTCATAAGTATGTCAGGGGGAGTGGTGGCCTAGTGGTTAGAGTCGTTTACATTTGTGCCCTGGAGGTTCTGGGTTCAGCTCCAACAGACTGCCACTCAGAGGTCCTGATTGTTCCCCAAGAGGATGGGTTAAATGCAGAGAACACATTTAATTTGAATGTATGTTGCAATGTTTGCATGTTCTCCCTGTGTATGAGTGGGTTCTCTCCGGGTACTCCGGCTTCCTCACACAGTCCAAAAACATCACAGTCCAAAAATTGTCCTCTCTAAATTCTACTTAGGTGTGAATGTGTGCAAGAATGGTTTGTTTTTAGAAACAGCGGCTCTACTCCGAGTCCCCTCCAGATGACCGAGCTTTCCACCTTATTTCTAAGGGAGAGCCCAGACTCCCCATGGAGAAAACTCGTTTCAGCCACTTGTATCAGCAATCTCGTTCTTTCAGTCACGACCCAAATATCATTAACATAGACGAGGGTGGGAACGTAAATCGAGAGCTTCACCTTTTGACTCCGCTCTCTCTTCACCACAACAGATGGTTCAAAGTGTGTTCCTTTTTCATTTTGAAGCTAAAGCCATTCATTCAGTTAATTTTTGACCGTGGCCAAAGACAGCTCCGATCTGCAATGTGAATTAATAAGTGAAATAGCCAAAAACCTATAAGGGCCCACACTACAAATCCCCACCCCTCTCTGTAATATGACAATGGCTCCGCGCCTGGCTGGGACCAAACTAGACTGGACTGAATACGAGTATTTCCATCTAGGGATTCACAAACGTTCACAACTCTCAGCAGTCCTAAGCCCGTTATGTCATTCGTAGAACCAAACTGATGCTTATAATAATTCCTGCGTTTGCATGCAAAAACTTTTCTAGAGCGCATGCTGCCTGCATCTTTATTAGACCTCCACAACAACGATGATGCAGCAGTTCACTGGAGTTTTCAATCCAAACAGATGACAAAGTATTATTACATTTAAAATTAACATTAGAAATTCCTATTACGGCTTCTGAAGAAGAACAAGTGATCATAGGACAACTTGGACTGCAACTGCATAGGATAGACGCACAGCAGAGGTGCCTGTGGGAGGACTTTTTACCTTGACAGGAGTCAGTGTATTGTCTTCATTCCTCTCCAATACATTCACACTGTGGTTGAATAGGTTTGCCACGTATATATGCCTATAAGGGACAGAGACTATCATAAGCCATGAAGACATTTTACCAAAAGCAACCACGTACATAGACTGGCCAACAATCCTCACCTTTGGTCAGGAGACATATTGATGCCATTGGCAAAGTGGTAGCCATCGGAGACCACCTTCACTTCATCAGGACTGTAGTAAACAACGTTGGTCCAAGGCATAAGCACAAAGAGCTCCAAAAATTTCAGGAGCTTGTTAGAGAAGTAGTGATCATTGGTGGCATAAAAACTCTCAAGCCCTACTGCAACTATATCATTCACACTGCAAAGAATAACAGAAAATGCAAAGAGTGTAGTTTGATCAGTTTACATGATTAAATACACATTCCAGGTAATTTCAGGTTATTAAAGGGCGTTTACCTGTGCAGCAGCTCGTGTTTTATGGTTTTCAGATGCACCAGGGAGGCGCCGTCCTCCACATATTTGAAGATCTCGATTTGGCTTTCAAACTGAGGATGATTGACGACAAACAGGTACACCGTACCATCTGACAAAGCCAAAACAAAAATAAACAAGGAAAGCAAAGTATTAGGAACGTGACAAACCAGGATTTAAGAATGCAAGTGAGGGGAAAACAGGACCGTAAAGACTTAAAATAAGAAAACCACTCTTTAAGTGTTGAGAATAGACATGGCACAAGTATTAAAGACATACTCCACCTTCATGTACTATTATTTGGATTTTCATACATAAAAGCAAACAGCTATGCAGAATCCTTCCTCAGTGGTAGCTTTCGTGTGCTTATTGCCCAGAGATTCCAGAAAGTGTAATATTGTGCAGTCCTACACCTCAGTACCACAAGATGGCCTACCTAACTGCAACAGACAAAGGGGCCCCCAGGGGGCCATAATATCCTAACCTGTGCAAAAAAAATTAAATAAAAATAGTTAGTATAACCGCTTTTACCACTTGGATCTGTGTATACACTGATGCCGTGCGGATTAAATGACTCCAACTCAAAGTTCCTGGGCATACGCAGCTCCACCGGTTTCAGGTGAGGACCTTTGAGATCAAGGGTGTAAATTTTTCCAGGCTCATCTGAGGATGGGAATCCAGGGAATTTGAGTCCCTAAAGATGTTTTAAAAATCAACAGTTTAATCAGACAGATAATCAAACTCCCCATTCTGACTAACAACAATAAACCTGTCATCAATACTGTCAGCTGAAGCGCAGGCCCTGCTATGCATAGACATAATATAAGAGTAGACCCCGCATTGACTGTCGCAGCGCAGGAATTATGGCCGCCATCTTGGGGCGGTCGACCTGCTACCCTAACCTGCTGATTCAAGCTGAACACACTAATGATACCTCAGCACTGTGCGGCGTATTTTTGTTTAAATTGATGGACTATTGACATCAGGACTCGAGGGATAACTTTTCACAAGTAAGATTAAAAGATATTGTTTATATTAGAATGTGATTTTTCTAATATTAGATAGAGAGATACAGGTCTACATATCAAAGTTTTTGTGACTTAGTCTCTCCAAAATTGCATCTACTCCGGGAGGGCATCAGAGCTATAGACATTGGTGAAATATATATTTATATATAGTTCGCTAATGTCTAACAAAGCTATGATGCCTTCACAGAGCAGCTGCAGTAGATAGATAGATAGATAGATAGATAGATAGATAGATAGATAGATAGATAGATATCTCTTGGACCATAACAAATCAAATGGAAGCCCCGCATGGGATAACTTAAAATGGGATTTATTTAACAAAAATCATAACTGGTTGGAGAGGAGTAGGAAAGACAGAGAAAGAATGAGCTGAGTTCCTCCGAGCTGGTCTGATCTGAGCTGCTCCCAGCTGGGGTTGATCATCTGGTGCTTGCGCTGTCAGGTGAGGAAGCTTGGTGACGTCAGTCTGGCCAGCTGCCTCCACTTCCAATCAGCACCAGGGACTCAGAGGAAAGGCCTTGGGCCGTAACTCTATCTATCTATCTATCTATCTATCTATCTATCTATCTATATATATATAAATAATTTTTTTTGTGTGTGAGTGGCTGTGTTTTGCAGCATACATAAATTCTGTCAGAATATTCAATTACTTTTAATCACACTAAGAACATTTAAATGCACTGAACCATTTGTTATAATAGCTATAGCTTTAAAGCTTTCAGAAAAAAACAACGTGAAAATTAGTTCAATAATCAGCGAGTATAGTTGACCAAAATTGATTCTGCACCTGGTTAACACGTTACACTGAGCGGAGTTGTCAACTGCCCCAAGATGGCGCCCCTAAATCTCGTCAGCACCTATAGGCGAGAGCGGTCGATGCGGGGTCTACTCTTTATATACGTCTATGCTGCTGTGCTCCAGCTTGCTGCACCTTTGCTTACGTTTTAAATATGTTTATTATGCAAGGGGAAGGGTGAACTGTGTTACAATTTAATACTCACAGCGCTGATAAAGGCCAGGCCGTTGCCAAGAATGGTAATATCCTCCGACCCTTGTTCTGCAGGAGAAAAAAAAAAACGCACTGTTACTTTAATACGTTCCCCAACATGCCTCAGAAAATGTTGTCGCTCCATTGCATACCAATGTTTTTCAACGCAACGCAGTTGGGCAGATGTTTGTTAGTCACCTCCCTGAAGACGAGAAGCCTTTGGCTGTCGAGTTTAAACAGAACGTTACACTGAATGCAGCAAACAGTTTGAATGAAGAAAGAAAAAAACAAACAAACAAAAAAAAAAACCTCTCACCTACAGTTGAGGGCCCTCTCCCCGAGCAGCACCGAAAGCGCTGCTATTAAAACCGAAATGACAGCGACCTTTCCCATTTCCACAGCGTGAAAGCAAACTTCTCACTGAGTTATTTAATCTTTAGGTCCTCAGCGTCGTGAGAAAAGTCCCAACAGGCGGGACCGGGGCTGCTTTCTACGGGGCCCCTAAAGGGTATGGAGGACCAGTTCTACCATATTTAAAAATAAATACAAAAATAAATAAATGCTCAATAAATAAATAAATAAGCATACAATTAATTGCCACCAAAAATACAATAAACAAATAAATGTAGGTAGAAATTAAATTATACAGTGAGACATAAATGTATATCTCTTTGATTTAGCTTCTTTATATATTCGCCTTTGTAATAATTACCTTGTTTATTGTTTGTTATAATCTTCAACTTTATTTATTACTTACTTATTTTTTAAGTATTTATTTATGTGCATAATACTTTTGTCTGTTTTATTCTTCCTTTGTATTTTTTTTATTTCTTTAATGCTACTTATTTCTGCCTGTCCTTTTTACATTTCTGTAAAACCATTGGGTGGTTAGCATTTTACTACATCGGTCGAATCTACATGGCTTTTCACCACACTAAAGCATTGTTTGGTAATGTCAAACTCAACAGGCAGACGTTCAGTGTCCGACCTCATTCCTGAGGTGAAAAAAGGCACACAATGCTTTAGTGTGGTGAAAAGCCATGTAGATTCGACCGATGTAGTAAAATGCTAACCACCCAATGGTTAGAAGTTGAGCCCTTAAGACACAGCCCCTCCTCATTTGCATAATGAGGCAGAAATGCATACAGAAATGTAAAAAGGGCAGGCAGAAATAAATAGCATCGAAGAAATAAATAGGGTAAAAAAATACAAAGGAAGAATAAAACAGACAAAAATATTATAACATGCACATAAATAAATACTTAAATAAGTAATTAATAAATAAAGTTGAAGATTATAACGGGCTACCCTCAGGGCTGCGTCCTGAGCCCCCTGCTGTTCACCCTGATGACACACGACTGCGCTCCCAGGTTCACCACCAATCACATCGTGAAGTTTGCTGATGACACAACGGTGATGGGCCTGATCAGAGACCACCAGGACTACAGAGAGGAGGTGGAGCAGCTGGTGGGCTAGTGCAGAGACAACAGCCTGACCCTGAACGTGGAGAAGACGAAGGAGATCATCGTCGACTTCATGAAAAACCGGCCCCACCACGCTCCACTGCTCATCAACAGCTCAGCTGTGGAGGTGGTCAGCAGCACCAAGTTCCTGGGGGTGCACATCACGGACAACCTCACCTGGTCTGTGAACACCACGTCACTGGTGAAGAGGGCACAGAAGCGACTGTACTTCCTGCGGAGGATGAGGAGAGCCCGCCTGCCCCCGCCCATCCTCAAGACCTTCTACAGAAGCACCATAGAGAGCATTCTGACCAGCTGTCTCTCTGTGGGGTGTGGAGGCTGCAGTGCCTCCGACTGGAAGAACGTGAGAAGAGTGGTGAGAACAGCAGAAGAGATAATTGGGGCTCTTCTTCCCTCCATTAAGGACATTTCATCTGAGCGCTGCATGTCCCGAGCCCGTAACATCAGCAGGGACCCCACACACCCGCACCATGGACTGTTCTCGCTGCTGTCCTCTGGGAAGAGAGGTTCCGCAGCTTCCGCTGCAGGTCCACCAGGTTCTGCAAAAGCGTTTTCCCTGTGGCCATCAGACTGTTGAACTGCTGAAGCTATAACTGGACTCTGTACCACATTTGTCCTGCATTGTTTACATTTCAATTGCTGTACTGTGAAATCACTGTTGCACTTTATCCTGTAATTTTATCCTGTAATTTACTTTATTCTAAAATCTACTGCAATTCATTGAAATTTTCAAGCTGTATGCAAACGAAATTTCGTTGTGTACGCACTCTGTGCATACAAAATGACAAATAAAGTCTAAATCAATAAATAAGGTAATTATTACAAAGGCGAATAAATAAAGAAGCTAATTAAAAGATATATAAATTTATGTCTCACTGTACAATTTTATTTCTACCTACATTTATTTGTTTATTGTATTTTTGGTGGCAATTAATTGCATGCTTATTTATTAATTGAGCATTTATTTATTTTTGTATTTATTTTTAAATATGGTAGAACTGGTCCTCCATACCCTTTAGGGACCCCATAGCTTTTAAGATTATAGGACATATTAAAATTTTTCCTGGAATTGGAAAAACAGGTGCACATTTAAGGAAGCGGGTGTGTATTTAGAAATCGATAAACATTTTTTGCGTAGGAAGTTGGGTGGTTGTGATCATGTCAACTCGCTGAAATGATTAATGTCCAACATGAAACGACTCAAGGAATGAATGAATCACTTTTTCAGATATTCTAATTGGATAAGTGTGTCTAATTTTTTTGTTGAAGTTTAAAACAGATTAGCATAAATTAACATTTGAACTGATTGTCGTTTCATATTTGAAATAAAAAAAATCTCCGGCACCGGTTTTCTCAAAACCTTCCCACTTTAACCAGGACAGTGACTGCGTCACCCCCGTTATGACAGCAACTTGGATTACAAATAAGTAAATTTTACTTACCTCTTTCAAAGCTCTAAACATTCAAGATTTTTTTTTAATGCTATTAACTCAGGTAAAACACTTCTGCGGCCGTATCTGGTTCGGCTGTGGCCATCGTGTACTGTGACACTAGGAGGCGCTGTTTCTTCCGTACACCGTACAGGTGTTTTTGTGTAGGAGAAAAATGACACGACTGTTTGAATGCTTTAACAACCTACATTCAGAAAAAGAGAGTTTAATTTGCCTTTAATTTGTAAATCCAGGTCCCCACGACGTGGAGGTAGAGTGGAAAGACTCGCAATCCAAGCTGCTTGAAGTGACGTTTCCACTGTGGGCGATGATTTGAGCCACGGCATCCGCTGGTGATGCTTCAGAGCACCGCTTCCCTGCTGACAGGCCTCATAGAGATGCTGGTTTAAGTACCAACACCTGCTTTAATGACCATGGAATCCCCTGACATGGACTCCAGGAATCCCAGGTTGCTTTCATAGCCTTCAGCTCATCCTGGTTGTCTTATCGTTTTGGCAACACCTCTCAGTTTCTCTTATCTATGAAAACCTCAGCAGAGGCACAGGCTGATCCCCGGCAGGCCAAAGTATAACGATGCATTCATTTCATGCAAAACGAGCATGAATGATCAACTATCAACTGCATTTGCTCCACATTATAGACAAGCTTTTCTTATGGTACACAAATTTAAGAAAACCAATTTGGACTTTTCATCAGCTTTAAAGCCATAATCATCCAAACTTTTGAACTGAATCGCTGAGGTTTTCGAAGATATTGAGATGGACCTGTAGAAATCCTTAAAAGCCCTAAAATTGTCTTCAAACCTGACGTTAAACTAGAAATCGTCTCTCCGCTCCCCCACGCCGGGCCCTATTCATAGTTGACGGGAACCATTTGTGGAATGGTGCAGTCAATAACGTAGTGCTTGTAAGGCCCTGTTTAAATTGTTTATTTTTGAAGTTGTTTTCCGTAGGTGATGACTCCTCCCAACATAAAACAAAAAAGTTACAAAATCGTCTATGTAATCAAAATCATGTGTAAGAGACTTCATAAAAAACAAACATGGACACTTACATACACATACAGAAGTGAAAGTAACATAAAGTTGGCAAACTATTGACCCTGTGAAACTCAGCATTTGGGTGCATGCAACCTGACAGTAACTGTAGAATATCTACAAAAAAGTCCAATTAAAGAATGATAAGCATCTAACAACTTCAAAACACTAACAACTCCTGCACATTACATTGTGTGCAACCAGCGAGCACTGATAGGTGGGACACACCAGATTTCCCAGACTCCCGGTTTTTTTCCGTAATTTTTTTTTTGTTTTTGTTTTTTTTTTTGTTGTAGTTGTGAAGTCACGTAAAAGGTTTCACAGTGTAATACAGCAGGATCCCCATCAAACAGTTTCAAGCAAGACTGTATATTTGGAACATACAAAATAAATTTTATTATCCATTCTCTTTATGTCTACATCTTATTAGAATTTCTAGACAATGGCATTGTCAAGTAACACACCCAAATTAATGTCTAGCCAACCCGACAGGCGCAATGATGCGGTTCTGTCAAGTCCAGGTGTCAAAATAGAACTGAACATGAAAAGCAATTTAAATCTTCTTTGTTATTGTCAACATAAAAAGTAAGGGGGGGTGGGGGGGGGGGGGGTTCCATGGCCCTGGCTTACAGAGAGAGCTAGGCAGGGGGCATGGCCATGAGCACACGTTTAACACAGGTGAGGAAGTGGTTTCAGGGCTGGGCCCCGGTGGCTGCAGGGACTTGTGTGGCCAGGGTGTTGGGGGCGGAGATGACGGGCGATCCAGCAATGTTAGCCAGCGGCTGTGAGGAGGACATGGAGGTGATGCCTGAAAGGAAGGAAATCCAGAAGTTATTCGGAAGGCTGGGTTTTTAAACACGTACGCACAGTATTAAGGTTTGGAAAAGCGGCTGCGTCGAGTCTCTGCCGAACGCGTTTCTCGAGTCGTCGAGTGTTGGGCGACTCACCGGCCATCATACTCGAGGAGCTGACTGGAGTGGAGCTGGCAGCCATGCCCCCAGGAGTGGCCCCCCTTCCCTGATCTTTGACGATGGGATCTGGGGACGTGATAAACCGGACGGATTAGCCAGTGATAGAATTGTATTTTACAATTTTCAACATATTTTATGGTATTTACAATGTTCATTGCATTTATCGCATATCTACTCTTTACTACTAAGAAGTTTTAAGGTTTTAGCTATTCAGATATTAAAAGTGTATTTCATGTGACTGATCTCTCTCTCTCTCTCTCATTACAGTGTTTGTGTTTATTGTTTCAATCATATTTGCTGGAATATTCCCACACCTTCACTAACAAATGCCGTGGCATTCCTAACAACTTCTCAGGCTATCCGTCTATCTAATCCGTTTTAAAAACACAAATCGGCATAAATGTGCGGCGGACATTTTTACACAGGGCTGGCTTCATGTCAGACCTGCAGGCGGACGGGAAGGATGCAAATATAAAGATGTAGAGCATGAAAGGAAGGACGCGAGGAAGGAGAGAAGAATTCAAGAAAGAAAGCAGGTGAGGAGGGCAAGGAGGGGTAGGTTACAGAGAAGAACTCAAGGGGTTAAGGAAGAAAAGAGTTTAACAAGGAAGGAAGAACTAAATGAAGCACAGAATAAAAGAAGGATCCAAGGAGTAAAGGAAGGAAAGAACACAGAATGAAGGAATGAAAAGAAAGGACAGGGAAGGGAGGAAAACACAAGTAAAAGGAACCAAATGGGAGAGGTAACATAGGCTGGAAGTAGAAATACTTTGTCACGGCTTTATTAACACAGACCTGAAAAGCCTTGAATTAAATTCCCAACTATTCTATTCTGTATCCAGACTGCATAGAAACTCAGAGTTGCACAAGGTTTGGAGAACAGAAAACACAAAAAGGCACAAACGTACAGAAGTAGGGATGATCCATGGCCTCTCTGGCTGTGAGGCGAGCTTGATGGTCGTAGCGCAGCAGTTTATCCAAGAAGTCCAGAGCCTCTGTGCTGACTAGGTGTTGGTTCTCGCTGTGCACAAACCTCTCCCATCTTTTGCGGGAATGTCTACAGGAAAAAAAAAAAAAAAAAAAAAACGAGAGGAAAAGAAGACCGATTAGCCCATCAAGCTGTGGCCCAAAAACAATCTGCGAAAAGCGTTGAGAAGCCAACGGGCCGCGGTGACTCACCTCCCCAGAATGTCGTTGAACCGTGGATCCAATTCGATGTTGTACTTGTCGATGTAGTCGTACAGGTCCTCTGTGCCGAGCACTTTCGCAATCCGCACAAGCTGCAAGTCCAGACATTTGTCCGTTAGAAAAGCTGAACTCGTGCGCAGCAAATTAAATATCCTCTTTCAAAAACCGGAAAATTAATTAGTGCAACGGTTGGAAACCAGGTGAACAAGGCGCCAAAGCGGTTTCTCAAAACTAATTAAATACACCCACGTTTCAAGCTTATTTCTGTAAAAAAATACCTGAAAAGTATAGAAAGTTGGAAGGAAAGCAGCACTTTGAGTCGTCTTGTTACTGAAACGTGTTTTATAAATAAACCTGCCTTGCCTACATCTAACATTCTGGCTTGTAAAGTGGAGTCAAATAACTAAAACTTTACTAAAAGATGGAGCCAGAAAAGTGACTGTTGACTGGGACTGGTTCATCTTCAGCCAAACTGGCTCAACGGGAGCTTCCCTAAACTCAAAGATCGCATCTCCTCTCATCCACTGAGGCCGACACAACAAAGAAGGAAACTTTGGCACGTGCCGGTCATGTCAACACTTAATACTTCTGCGGTTTATGGCTTTTAATTTCAGTTCGTACTTGCTGAGGGGATGTTTTTTTTTTTTTGTGTGTGTATAATTGGCAAAGCGTTAAATTGATCAGCAGATAACAGGAGCAAAGTCGCTCTTGTTTTCATCCCTTGGAGCTTTCCACTTCCATTTGCTGAGGAACAAGCTGCGTTTGGAAATGTTGGCAGCTTCTTGGAAATCTCAAAGCGAACATAAGGGTCTACGATCTCTAGGCAATACCCAGAGAGTGCGGTTTACAGTAACTAACGGCTACTGCGCTAAAAGCCGACCCTTTCAAAACGTCAACTCTCAGTTTTGTCTGACTTAAAAACGGCAAAACTGTTTTACAGCGACTTCTATCCCACGCCTGACGCGACATCGCCTCTGCTCCAGAAATCAAAAATGCTCGCTCATCGCAAAAAGGCGGGAACTCTTTCGAGTCGTGTTAATCCACTGCAAAAAGGGAACTAAAAGTAAGTAAAAATTTCTTGGAATTACTATATATTTCCTTGATTTGAGGAGCTAGATAAGACTATTTGCCAATGGAATGAGTATTTTTACCCCTAAAATAAGATAATTAGACATCCTGCACTTGAAATAAGATGATGGAGATGAATTGTTCCTATTTTAAGTGCTAAAATCTTATTCCATTGGCAAATAGTCTTATTTACCTGCTCTAATCAAGGAAAAATACACTGATTTCAAGAAAATTTCACTTACTTTCAGTTCCCTTTTTGCAGTGCATCATTCTGAATCCAAGTTTAGGACTAAAACCTTTGGCAGGGTTAAGCGTTACGACGAGAAAGACAAAAATCTCTTGCACAAACTGAACAGGTGGCGACAACATATGAGAAAACACCAGAGTTTTATGACCACCCTCTTGTGGACGCAATACTTTTATGGTTTAGGAATAAATTCATAACATTAGTACGGAGGAAAAATTATCTACAGTGGGACACAGAATTCAATTCAGTTAAAACATGTGCAAAGGGATATTAAATAACACTATGTAGCAGGAATGTTTTTATCATATTGTGACATGTTTTTAGTTCCTTGTACACTGTATTTATTAGCAAAATTGGATTTTCGTATGATGCACATATGTTTTTAAAAAAGGTATAGTGGACGATCTTTTTTCGGCTTCAACTTGGGGAGGGGATCATCTTATCTACTGGTTGTACCACATGCCAATTATTCTGATGCGCCCAGCTAACGCCAATGTGCGTTCACGCCCCTTTGTAAGTCTGCTGGTCGTGAACGTATTTATGCGTCTCTGGTTTCAGTTCTTCATTGTAGCAGCTCTCACTGTATACTTTGAAAACGGTACGCTGCATTTCCTCAGCGTAGGAGGGGTTGAATCTTGACAGGGTTTCCCACAGAAAAATGGGGGAATCCTGGCGGTAGTGGTCTGGTGGCTCGCGGGAGGAGCTAATAACAGCTCTTTGCGCTAAGCTAGCAACAGCTAGCGTGTTAGGTTAGCTGATCGGGAGGTTTTATTAAATTTATTTGGTGTCAGCGCCAAACACGACTGTGATTAAGTTGGTTAAGTTGTCGGTAGGTCGAGAGGATATACTTGCGTTATTATGCTATTATCATATTAGTTGAAAAAGGTCTCCAAATGATAATATGATTTATCGCAATACGTTTTAGAAAAAATCATCGTCCAGCAAAATTTGTTATCGTGACAGGACTAGTCACAAGAAGCAAACTGTCTTACAAGTTTATTAAAAGAAGAGGAAGGCCTCAGGAGAAAGAAATAAGACCAAAGTGGAGATTCTCCTCCTGAGGAGCAGTAGAGCAGGTAAGATGGTCTTACGCTTGCGCAAAGGGAGTTGGCCGTTTCGTATCTACATTTCTGGAAAATCGTCCACCATACCTTTAAGATTACTGGACTTTTTTTTTTTTTTTTTACTGAAAAAGCCATTAATCACTTCTGAGAAATCTTATCTTAGATTTAACAAAAGGCCTGAAAGGGTTGCAAGGCCAGATTGGGGTGTGTCTCTTTTAAGGCAAAAAAAAACAAAAAATAAAAAAGTTGTGTAATTTGTCATGTGGGGGGAGAAAAAGGCTAAAACACTAAACTTGTTTGGCTACAACATTAAGCATGGACCAGTATAAGATTTATATTATATGATAACCTTGAGTAAAACTACCAGTTTCATCTAATCACTGTATTGACAGAGATTTTTAACATGAAACAACTTTATTTAAAAAAATAATAATATTATTCCTCTACCTGATAGAACATTATAAAACACTGATTGCTGCAGCTATAATAGTTCAGAGCCTTGCAAAAGTATTCACTCCCTTGGCAGTGGTCGGTCAGTATAAACACGCATTTTCTGAAAGGACCCGGAGGCAACAGCACCACTAATAGGGCTGTTTAAAACAAATTATTTTCCAATTACGAATCGATTCCTAAAGATCGATTCATATAACCAAAGATCGCTAAAAAAAAAAAAATAAATCCACTGTGAACTTAAATGTGTGAGCCAGCATTACTTGCGGGGACGTGTGTCCGCGCTGACAGCTATTTGCAGAGCTCAGTTTTTACGACCTCGGGTTCGTACGCGGTGTCGCATTACAAACTTCTCGGCGCCAACGAGTCTTTGCATCGCACTTTTGACGCCATTGACTACCATTACTTTATTAATTTGATGTTAAATGTTAATGTAATACTAGTATTAATATGTTGCATAACTACACAGTTCAGGTAACAGCTAAAAATGTGTTTTTAATACCAGCAATCCAATTTGAGATCAGATCTTGAAATCTTGAGAATCGGAATCGAATTGATTCTTGAAATTTGAAACTATACGCAGCCCTGACCACTAAACAAGAGGCATCACACCATGAAGACCAACAAGCAAACAAGTCGGGGACAAAGGCTCCATCTGAAATGTTCTAATTATTGCTCCTAGCTCCTGTTTCCTGACCTTTCATGAGGTCAACAGTAAGAACTCAGATTTGGGCCAAAGGCCTTCCAAGAATGAGCTGCAAAATGCACGCTCTCTCCTTTCGGGACATTTTCGTTAATTTCCATGAGGTGGACTGTGCTTATACCGTATTTTCGGACTATTAGGCGCACTTGAAATCCTTAGATTTTCTCAAAAATTTATGAGCCTTATATATGATTACTGTACTTGTGCTTACTGATCGATTTTATGTGGATCAATGAGCTCAAAAATCTGTTAAAATGCGCTCCGCTCAGTGGCTATTCTGAGAATTACGGTACACTGTGTCACAACCTGATCGGCCTCCTGAGCTGTCTACAATACTGCCTGACTGTAATGTCTAAACTAGAAGTGCATTTGTGAAAAGCAGCCCTCGACCTAGCGAGTGCGCCCTAGCAACAATAAACCTAGTAAGTTAATTCAATATAAAAGTTACGTTTATTTGGGAAGAATATTTGGTGTACCTTATAATCCGTTGCAGCTTATGGTCCAAAAAACACTGTACTTCATGTCACAAATAGGATTGTGGGATTCTTTATAGCACAATGGTGCCAGTAAGGGAGGTTGCGAGGATTCCTATGCTAAAGGAGCGGAGAGAGGAAGCATACAGGCTCCTTTTCCTACCTCCTTCCTTATTCCCTGCTCTACTCAGACAGCACTTATCATGGCGACCGCTGACGCACATCTGCTTTGGGTGAAGAGTCCTTGCCAAAAAGATGTTTTCAGATGCAGCCAAAGTTGTTGAGAAGTACAAGTCAGGGAGGAGTTGTGAAAAAAATATCCATCGTGAAATTTGCCCCCGAGCAAATTCATCATCTTCACATGGAAAGCACATGGTAGCACAACAAACCTGCCGAGAAAGGGCCGCCCACCAGAACCCACAGACTGGTTCAGGAGGGCATTGCTCAGAGACCAAAGGTAAGAGATCCTCAGCAGAGACTGGAGGACCTGTCCATAGGACCACAACAGGTTTTTATGGACGAGTGGCCAGAAAAAAGCCTCTACTTAAGTGTTAAAAGAGGAGTGTTTTGAGTTTGTCAAAAGACATGTGAGCAACTCCCCAAATGTATGGAGCAAGGAGCTCTGCTCAGATGAGACTAAAATGTAACTTTTCAGCCACCAAGGAAAACTATGTCTGGTGGAAACCCAACACATCCCATCAGCCCAAGAACACCGTCCCCACAGGTAAACACGGTGGTGGCAGCATCATGCTGGGGGGACGCTGTCTAGCAGCTGAGACTGAGAAACTGGTCCGAGTCGAGGGAAAGATGGATGGTGCTAAACACGAGAGTATTCTGGAGCAGAACCTGTCAGTCTGGCAAGGAGTTGAGACTGGGACAGAGGTCCAGCTCCCAGAGTGTCGATGACCTGAAGCAGGTTGCTCAAGCAACACTAGAGTGGTTTAAAGGGAAACACTTAAATGAGTTGGATTGGCCTAGTCAAAGTCCAGACCTGAATCCAATTCAGAATCTGTGGTTAGACTTGAAAAATCGCTGTTCACAACCGAAAGCCATCCAGCATGAAGGAGCTGAACGGTGAAAAAAATCCCAGCGGCAAGATGTGGCAAACTCAGACGTATCCACAGCAACGTGCAGCCGTCACTGCAGCAAAAGGTCCTATTTGTCGTTTGCTTCAATCTAAGTTGCAGGCATCTTCTGTCAACGAATTGCCGCAATCTCTCATACAATCCCGTTTTATTTCCAGGTGAATAATTTTGCAGTCACAATAAACATTTACATGTCATTTTAATTTTGGCGCTTAAAGGAATCCATAGAACAATCCTCTCCTCCCTCTAATGTAGTATAACATCTAAATCGGTCTTTTTTTAAAAGCTAAAGAAAACTTTAAGCAGCTTTTTCTGTCAGCTAGTTGACCAGCAGGGTTCAGCAACCAGTAGGGGAGGGGCAACGTTGCTCCATATAATCTCATTTTATCGACTAAATTGGAATAACATGGCTGATTTTTTTTTAACTAGATTTTTAAAACCTCGGTACCATTTTCCGGCCTTTGCCAAGGCTACAACCGAATCCCTCGTTATGAGACATTTCGCTGCGCAGGTGGCCCATACCTGGTCGTAGTTGTCGTGACCGTGAAAGAACGGCTCCTTCCTGAAGATCATGCTGGCAAGCATGCAACCCAGGCTCCACATGTCCAAGCTGTAGTCATACATCTGGAAATAACCGCGAAGGAGTGAGAAGCTCCGCCTGCTTTACCGACATTCTGAATCTAGATCTGTGCTCGTCCGAAACTCACCTGGTAATCTACCAGCAGTTCAGGGCCTTTGAAGTACCTGGACGCCACTCTCACGTTGTATTCTTGGTTCGGGTGGTAAAACTCTGCCAAGCCCCAGTCGATCAGACGGAGCTGTGGACAGACGTCCGGGACATTTTAATAAGGACAGTGAGCCGCAGACGGTGAGGAAGACGAGACGGGATTGAAATATAAATCCGGCTGAATTACCTTTCTGTGTTCGTGGTCGATCATTACATTATGGGGTTTAACATCCCTATGCATAATACCCATAGAGTGGCAGTAATCCAGAGCCTTCAATAGGGGAAAAAAAACAACATTTATCATATTTAACTTAAACCAATTTACTGTACATTTGTAAACTATCATAAAAGGAATAAATCTAAGGCAATTACTTACCTTTAAGATTTCATACATGTAGAACCGTATGTCAAAGTCTGACAGAGTTTGATACAATTGCTGGGGGGGGAAAAAAAAAAAAAAAACAAAGATTTTCAGTATTTGCAGAAAATGAAGCAAAATACAAAAGAAAAAAAAATCTTACCTTGAAATCTGTGTTGTTCACATGTTCAAAGACCAGAGCCGGGGTTCGTGACTAAACAGGAGAAACAAAAGGTGGAAGTTAATCAAAAAAAAAAATGCTAAATACCTGAACATTTTAGGCAACACGGAGCCCCGACCTACCACGGGATCCTTCACAATATCTAAGAGTGAGATGATATTTGGGCCACCCCTCAGATTCTCCAGGATCTTTATTTCTCTCTTGATTTTCTTTTTCTTGACAGGCTGAAAGACAAGAAGGAGCCCGGTGACTCAACTGGGGGGGGGGGTCAGATCAGGAGCCACTACAGCCACAGACGCCGCGTCATCGCCGTACCTTCAGTATTTTAACCACCACCTTTTCATTGTTTGTGATGTTTATGGCTTCGAATACTTCACTGTATTTGCCTCTTCCTAGTTTTCTGACGAGCTGATAGTCGTCTTGATTCCTGAAAAAAAAAAGAAACAAAAGAAGTTGGAACTAATCACGCTGAAAACAGTTCAGGAGCAGAGGGGACGTGAAGCTTCAGCATCAATTCATTTTTTTTTGGGGGGGGGGGGGGTGTTTGGCCTAGCGGTCAGAGCGGGGCGCCTGCGTCCTGGACCGAGGGGCAAGTTCCCTGCCCCGAAATCTGGGTCCCTGAGTGAGACCCTTGGCCCCAGAACGCTCTACTAACGCCACCCAGTGGCAGCCCACAGCTCCCACATTTCACTGGAACGTACGTCGCAATGACAATAATTAACGAAAAGTCGTGTTGATGCCGGGACGACGCCAGATCACCGTTTCTGCTCGTTAATTCTGATACCAGCCATCACAGAGTTGGAGTCTTAAACCGCCTCACAGGAATGACAAAATAAACAACCCTCTTTTTGTCATGGGGTCCTTAGCCTATGAGACAACTGAACAGGAAACGCTCTGATGCTAGCTCTGTTAGCATCAGAGACGCTGACGCTGCAACCGACGCTGGTGTTTGAAAGCAACCTCAAATGGTCAGTGATGCTCCTGTATCTACAACAATGAGGGAGTAGACATACCAGCAGGAATAAGCCAAGGTATCCGTTTAAATACGGGCAACTTACAGCCTGATTACAGTGATACGTCAGCCCGGGTTCCCAGAGAGCAGCGTGCCCTCCTCCGTTACTCCTGTTTAGCTGCAACGGTATTAGCGGCTAATAATAAAACCAGTAAATCTTAAATGGCGGACCCATAAGAAACCTGACAAGTCAGAAGCAGTGGGAACCAGCCCCGCAGGCTCTAGTTGATCACAAGAGAAGATGTGATTAAAACTAAAACCAAACACAGAAGCTGAACCGGGCTGCTGTCACATACGATGGCCTGGACTAGATCCGTGTTTACGCTGTAAAAGGTGTTCTGCGTGGACCCGGTCCATGGTTACGCTGTAAAAAAAGATCCATTTCAGAACAGAATAATCCTCTCTTTGTCCCTCGGTGTATCAGGAGCAGGAACGATAGGAAAACGGACGTTCACAGATAAGGCGCACTGCAAATAATACTAAATGTAAAATAATCCAAGGTGGATGCTTTTATGAAGGATATAAACACTTCTTTATCATATCTACTGTTTTGCTGAACAGGCAAGTGACGCTTTTAAACTATGCACTGTTTTTTCCCCCCCTAAATGTAAGTTGAGTTGCCTCCAACGTATTGGTTTTACCCTAATAAAGACAACGGAAAACATTGTTACTCTTTATATTTATTACAGGGAACATATCGCCTTAAAAAAAACAAAAAAAAAAGTTGTCCGGTTCCTGAAACTGGACTCCTTCTTCTTTGCATAGGTGCAGAGTTTAAAGCTTTAGCACCACAGCTGATGCTGCTCAGAGACGAGTTAATAGGGACTGGAAAACACTCACTGACCCCTTGTTGTATAAAACTGTTTAGGACGTCTGCTCACAGCCGTACTGACATAAATAATGCATTTTTATACCGTCTCCCTGCAAAAATACAGATTAAAAAGGATAAGAGAATTAATTGTTCACTAAATGAGAAGTTTGTAGTGACCTAATTTTGTGGCTTTAAGTTGGCTGGCTGAAAACCAAACTGGTAGATTTACAGAACAAGTTTAGAATTGGCTCCAAACAACCAGACCTGGTACTGGTGCTGATTGGTGGAGAAAAAAACTAAATCGTTTGAGTGTGTTGTGCACTAGCTCTATATATTTTAATTTCTCACCCAAAAGACTTTAAGACATAAAAGGAAAAATATCAATTGACAGTTAGTTTAGTTGATTTAAGTACACCCGGCATTTGAAGTTAAGTCTCTTAATTCTACATCTAAATTTAAAGGTACCTAAAATGTAAAATTGGCTAATTTATGATCTCAACTTCAAACGGTTTGGCTTTAATTGCATCCTGCTGAGATCTGTTTAGTCCAAACAGGAATCCAGGCCTTGGCTAAAGGAGAGTTTGTGCTCATTTCTGACAATTTTTAGATTTTACCGTAAAAGCTCGGAAATGTGGAGAGATGCAACGTGCAATTTCTTTAACATTTTCGCTGGAGTTTAAAGCCCCACCCTCTTCACAATTTAACATCAGATGCTCAATATGGAGGAAAGAAGAGACATTGCATTAGGACCGTTCTCATCCTTTACAAACATCCAACAAAATGATTACTACGAATATATTTATGTCCTTTGAACAACCTAATGATTTCTGACTTTTTAAAATAAAATAAAATAAAAAATAGGGACATAAATGGCATTAATCACTAAACGTTCTAAAAATTGGACACAACCTTAAAATTGCACGTGGAACTGAAATAGGCTATATTTTATGTTGTGTATAAAAAGACAGGCATTATTTGACAGGTCTTTTTGTACCTTTTCCGGTAATCCGTTACGTTGATCCATACAGATTTTTATCATTGCAACATTGCTAAAGCACACACATATACAATAAAAACCGTAACAGTTTTTAGCTTCCTTACCCCCATTCAACAACGTGGGACTCATAGTCCCAGTATTCTCGAGGTCTCTGTGTGTTTACATCAGGGTAAACTCGAGAGCGGCTTGGAACAGGGCCAGACATATTCTGTACGGGATCTTTTCTAAACGTCCTACAGAAAGACAAAGAGGGCATGCAAAACACACCAAATTACCTCCATCAAGAACAACAAGAGCACGTGTCGGTCATAACCACACAAAAGAACACATTCCACGTGGCGGTAACTAATTTGATATGTTTGAATCAGAAACCGTGCTTAAAGAAAATGTGTACGATACCCGGGAGGCTTCCTCCAGGATTAATGGTGACACAGAAAGGGAGCAAGGATTGCTGAGATGCCTTTGTTGTAGGAAAGCTAAACAGACATGGGGGAGAGAGAAAAAAAAATCTGCCATTAAAGTTAATTACAATACTGTGCAATGGTTAAGCTTTTTAACTTGAACTGTGGTTTAAATCTTCAGATAAGCTTTCAACTGATATAGAATCACAAAAAAAAGCATACACCTGTACAATAACCAACAAAACTGAACAATCTAAAACAAAACAATCACAAATAAAAAAAATAAAATAAAATAAAAAAATCCTGAGGAGCTAAGCAGTTGGTGCATAGGCTGTTTGCATATGATGGCGTATGAAATGGAGAAACCTGGATGTTAAATGGGGGCATCCAACCAGTCTAATCGGGAGGCACTGGGCTCAGTACAGTCATCACTGGGGGCTACAACGACTACCTCCTGTTGGAAAAGGGGGTAGAAAGTAGGCTGATTAAAATCAATCGGGTCAATTAGGCAAACATGAGCAAAGTGTGTGAGCCAGCGCACGCCAGCGGATGAAGCTAAAGCTAAACGGGGCTGTCTCTGAGAAGATGCTGTCGCAGAAAAAAAAAATCGAAATAAAATAAACAAATACGCCAATTAATCCGCCCAGAAAGTCACGGGCGTTCATTCAAAAGCGGCCAGTCGGCTCGATAATCTGACGAGAGAGACGAAAGGCAGTCACAAAACCCCGTGCGGCCTGCGGCCCTGGCTGGGATGCTAGCTAGCGCGGCTACAAGCTAGCGGTGGAACCGGGAAGCTCGCAGCGATGCTAACCTTAGCTAGCGTTAGCTCGTCAACAGCAGAGTGAAAAGCCGGTTGGAAAGTCACAGGCAGTTCTCGGCCACATTGCAGCGTAGCATCGTGATTAAATCCGCGTTCACTTTTCAGATATCCAACTAAACGACCCTCGGGTCATCATTTATGTTGGGCTTCATAGGGAGCTTCGAAAAATGGACACATTTTTCACAAGCTAAAAAAAAAAAAAGTGCTAAGCTAGCAGGCTAAGGGAGTGAATAGACTGCTTTCTGGCGAGGCAACTGGCTGACAACGCCTTGACAAAACAGCCCCCGAACGCCGTGCTCGAGAAACGCAGCGGCTCCCACGGGAAAGTTACCCGTCCCGGGCTTTTCGACCCGTCCGGTAAAACCAACGCGGGTTACAAAACAACAAGGATTTGCGATTAAATAATACGATTACCTCTCAGCGTTGTTGGGACGTCAATATGGCGATGCTCGAGCTCAGGAGCTTAATGCGAAAGGTATTTCCAGCAGGGGGCGCTCACTCTTTTCTGATTTTTTTTTTCTTCCGCGGAAAGATTGTTCGCTTCTTCTGCCACCACCACCAAGAATGTCTGGTTGAAAGACAGACTTTGATCTACACGTGTCTGGGAGTGGACTTAGTGTGGGACGTGTTGTATCAAGTGAAACACACAAGCGTTATAAAACCTAAATCCAGCCGCATGTTTCACCAACGCGACATCCTCTCTACACATTTTAAGATTACACCTGGGGAATGTGACTATGACATTCATTTCACTGCAGCTTTTAAATACACTGCACTGTCTGTGGAAAACGTGGGAAACACACATTATGTGCCTTGCTAAAGTGTTCACACACCCCTTGACATTTTCCACATATCTCCTTTATAATAACAGACATTATTGTATTGTTTTTTTGGCATAATCTGCGACAGATGCAAGGTTGGACACAAACGTTTTAACAAAAAAATCTGAAGACGCAGTCAGATTAAATTTTGTATCCATCCATTCATCCGTTTTCTAACACGTCTATCCCTTGTGGGGTCGCAAGGGGTGCTGGTGCCTATCTCCAGCTGTCAGTGGGCGAGAGACAGGGTACACCCTGGACAGGTCGCCAGTCTATTGCAGGGCTAAATGGGGTATGTGAACAAATAGTGTATGTGAACAACAGTTATCAAGTTTTGCTATGCTGACTGGATTGGATAGACTGGACTGGACTGGGCCATTCTGCAACGTGGATAGCTTTGCTTTCATCTCTTCTACTGTATCCCCTCCTACTCAGTCTAACATGCAGCAAGCACTCTCATCCTGGACGACTGTGTCTTCTTCTGCCCAGAACTGCACATATTTTGGTTCTCAGCTATCATCCACCCCATCTGCTTCAAATGACTCCACAGATGACTCCCCCATTCCTGCTTCCCCCGGTCCCTGTCAATGTTCCAAGTGAGGAACTTTCTGCAAAAGGCCAAAGTGAGGAAGGCTACGGGTCCAGATATTATCAGCTCCAGGATGAGGTGGTGCGCTGATGAGCTATGTGGCATCATGGGACACATCTTCAACATCAGCCGGAAGCAGGGAAGAGAACCACCGCTGTGGAAGTCCTCCTGCTTTGTATCAGTGCCCAAGACCGCACACCCCAAATACCTCAACCGCTACAGGTCGGTGGCACTAAGATCTCCCCTGATGAAGATACTGGAAAGCAGGGGCGGATTTACCATTAGGCGAAACTAGGCAGTTGTCAAGGGCCCCCAAGTTCCTGGGGCCCCCCGATTATCCAGCCAGGCTTTGATAATGATGTAGTTCCCCCAGACTGAGAGAGTCCAGCATCATCCATTCTGCTGGTAAGCAGTCAGCACAATGTACTTCCTGAAGATGACCCAGCTCTGACCAATCAGCTGTCTGATCGTGCACGCCACTCAATAGTACTGAGAGGACCGCTCCAGGTGAAGAACAGGATCTTGCCATGAAATGGAGACGGGCGCAGATTTACTTCCAGCTATTATTTCATTCAAATAAAAACTGGAGAACAGATAAGCAGATCATGGTTTGTCTACTAGAAAAAGGGACAAAAGAAAACATAGAGGAAAACAACAAGAAAAGGGATAAGAGAGGGACAAAAGGTAGAAAAAATAATGTATGTCTATTCTATTAAAATTTCTGTATCTGCATAATGGGTCTGTTATGTGTTGTCTTCACAATTCAGAGGGCCCCATGTCTTTCTTTGCTTAGGGCCCCAAATTTCCTAAATCCGCCCCTGCTGGAAAGGCCGATCCTCATCCATATTCGCCCCCTGGTGAGGTCTTCACTGGATCCACTGCAGTTTGCCCACCAGCCTGGCATTGGGGTGGATGTTGCCACCGTCTACCTGCTGCACTTCTAGCTTACCTGTAGAACCCTGGGAACAGCGTGAGGATGATGTTCTTTGATTACTCCAGCACTTTCAACACCATTGAACCACAACTCCTGAAGGACAAGATGGAGCGGTCAGAAGTGGACCACCACCGGTCGCATTGTATACTGGATTACCTCACTGGTCATCTGCAGCGTCTTAAGACACGAGGCTGTGTCTCTGACAGGCTGGTCTGCAGTACAGGTGCACCGCAGGGAACTGTGCTGGCACCGTTTCTGTTCACGCTCTACACTGCAGACTTCTCCATCGGCTTACCAGGTTGTCACCTTCAGAAGTTCTCTGATGACTCTGCCAAATCAGTCTCATCTCAGACGAGGACGAGTCAGAGTACAGACAGCGCCAGCAGAACCATCTCATACCAAATGCACAGAAAACAAAGGAGCTGATGGTGGACTTCAGCACGCTGATGTCTTTTGGTGTGCAAGGGGCGCTCCTGGAGACTTTTTTTTTTTTACTCTGTGGGGGCGTCAGCCATCTTCTATAGTGTTGTTTGTTGGAGCAGCAGCTTATCTGTAGCTCAGAGGAAGCGACTGGATAAGGTAATTAGGAGGGCCAGCTCTGTCCTGGGATGGCCACTGGACCCAGTGCAGGTGGTGGGAGATAGCAGGACTGCAGGAAAAATGACTACATTGTCGATGTTATAATAATTTTGGCAAATTTAAACACAAAATTCCAATAATGCAACAACTTGCCAATATTGTAAAACAGTTTTTTTGAGCTAATAATATAATAACTTTTAGCCAGTTCCTGCCCGTCTTTTTAAGACGTCCCTCATTTCTGACAACTGTATTTATGAAAAGTTTCAGTTCAGTTTTACAAAAGTATCACAGCACTGCAACAGCTCTCTATAGATGGTTTCGAATGACCATGTAATAGCTTCTGATTCAGGAACCGTTTCTTTTCTTATGTTTTCAGTTCTAAGCGCTACATTTGACACTGTAGCTAGTGGTATCCTTTTATGAAGGCGTGAGCAACATGTGGCCATTAATGGTAGCTTGCACAAAAAATGCTGCTCCTCAGCTGTCAGGAACTAGAAAACAGGAACATTTTGCTACTAGTTTTTACAACAGTCTTGCTTGCCAATAACAACCGCGTGTTTATGCGCTGAGGAGGATACAATGAATGGTCTGAACATAATAAACATATCTTTGTCTCTGTCTTTTCAGTATACCCAGGGTGAGGAAGAGGGTCACAGGAGTCTGATGGATTAAAACGTTTCTTGAATAGAAGTGTTCTGGTTAAATATATAATTGCATTTCCAATAGTTGTGATTTTCCACAACAGTTTTGGAAGCCAAGTTTTTTTTTTTTTCTTTTCAAAGATCAGTTTTGCTTGATGAATGCACGAACCTAACAATTGACAAAATGAGAAGTTAATAGGCTCACAAATTGTTCCATTCTTCCCGTGTCACTGAAAATCTACTGTATTCTATATCAAAGGCCTACTCATCCAGGCAAATCTACGATAGCTATCACATCAAAGTTGATAACACTGCTGGAATAATATAATATTTTTTTATAAATAATAATACAATAACAATAATAATAATAATAATAATAATAATAATAATAATAATAATAATAATAATTTATTAACAGTAAAATTCATTGTGTTTTAACCCATTGCAAGCATCCCCAAGCACTGTTGCAACAGTCCCCATGCCTGGTGTCAGATGCAACATCTGTGTTTGTGCATTCAGATGCAAATTGTAACAAATATGCTGTCTTTCATGTGAAGCAGGAGCCAAAAACTGAGCTGAGAAAACAGCACTGTGGTGCATCTGTGTTCAGGACGGGGATGCAGATGTATGTGAGCTGCTGAACACAGGTTGCTCGGTTTTTGAACCGGTCAGTGGGGTTGTACTGTATCAAAGGCAGACCCAAAGCTTGCTAACAGCATCCTTAAACAGGTCTTAGTATTAGCTAAGTGTGCAACGGCTCTGTGTAGAGCAAAGTAGCTCTGAACTGGTGCTCCGTCAGACGGATGGGGGCATTGTCCCTTTTTTGCACAAGCAGAATGCACGTGGGCTTTTCTCTTGTGTCGTGTGAGGCTAATGAAGAAAGGTTTTAATTGAATAAGGTATGTTGATACACTTGGGATGAACATAATTATTTACATTCACCTTCTATACCCGCTTTATTGTTGTAGTGCCGGAAGGAGGTTTGTGCCAGTCTCCATCTGTCCGTGGTTCACGTACTGTTTTAGCTCTCTTAAAATGTTTGGCTATTGTCAAATTAAAAATAAGTGTTTATTTTCACTAAACACAAATATTAGATGTTAATATTTGACATAAATTGTCTTTTTGCTATTTTCTTCAAAATGTTAAGGTACACTTCAGTTGACCATATTTAGTGTAACCTGTCTCACAGGAAGGCACTTTTTTAAACTTATCCCCCTTTAGGGCCTTTGTCGGTTAAAAACAGAGCCGCATTTGATCAGTGGACATTAATGGGGAAAAAAAAGTACAACTTTGGTCTGATGCATTGATTCAGTGGTGACTTTGGTCAAAGTAAAGGTCAGAGGTCATTCTCTGAAGTAACCGGCCTCCTGTAATCAACACAAATTAGAGGGCAAGACCCCCCTCTTCTGTCAGTCTGCATGTCAAGAAATGATGTTTTCGTGTTGAAAGAGAATGAATGGGCCCTTGTAAACCTACCAGTGTCTGTCGCTTTTCTGCACAGAAGCGGCACAGTGTTCGACACACACAGATGGAGTCTTTGACTATAAGACTCAAACTGATCCATCTGGCTGCAATCTGTAATTATCTCTAGTAGAGCCTTGATGTGGGAGTGCATAAAAAGCCAGCCCTCATGAGCTCTTACCGCCGAACGGAGGACAGAGGTGGGGAACCAAAGGGAAAATGAAGCGGTAAGTTATTTTTCTTTTAGTCTTTTAATTCTTAGCGGGATGGAAATGAAATCAAAGCAACGTTTTCTTTATTTCAGCTTCATGTTTTGTCTCCTGCTGGTGCTGCCATTTGCAGTCACGGCAGTACAAGGCCAAACAAGAGGTAAACAACATAAACCTAATTTTTATGTCCTTTGTTTTTATGAAAACCTCAATTTGTAGTAAAAGAAAAATGTTAAATCGGGTGGAGGGGATACGCATCTAATCCCTGTTTTTTCTTCAAGCTCAAAGGCGTCATGTGTTGATCTTTTTAAACGGTGAGATTCGTAATCACTTTTATTCCTTCCACCATCGCCTGATGTTTGTTGTGATGATTGAAGTGAGCGTGGGTTTTTATGTTCTTACAGAGGCACTTGGAGCAACCACTGACAGAGCCACGCCTGCCAAAGTCACCGGTCAGTACATGCCAGTTTTGGCAAAATATAGTCAGGTCTCCGGATCTTTTTCGGTTCCCTCTCAAAACGTTAAAACAGGATAACAACTGGGAAGAGAAACCTGCACACGATCTGTTTATAGTTTTTACTTTAATGTTTACTGGATACTGAAGCAAACACGTGAGATTTTGTCTTTACATCTTTCTCACGTTTACAGCAAAGAGAAACCCATCTGATAGACCAGGAGACCAGGATTCCGATGGTATGCGTTTTTTTTTTTTTTTATATGTTAGCAAAGAATAAATATGTTAAACAATCAGATTAAAAACAAATTGCAATTAAAACAGCAGCCAAATATTTAACTTACAGATTTGTCTGAGATGGAATCAGCGGAGAGTTTTGTCACGCCTGGCTATCCAGGTACATTACATATATGAGTCATACAGACTGTATATTTAGAAATCATATTTATTTTCACACAAATCAAGTAAGTACATTTGTTCTTAATATTTCAGGCCCTGACCAAAGTGGAAGTGAAAGCAAAGGTAGGGTTTGAACCTCGGTTGTAAATCACCAAGTCACCAGAGTTACCGTGCCCTGCTAAAGTATTCATATCCTTCTGCTTTTCTTACAAGTCTGTCACATTACAACCACAAACATCAATTTTTTTTTTTTATCAGGCTTCTTATTTGGCCTGATATAGTATATTAGAATGGAAAAGATATATGATTTACATTTGTTGTTTGTTTTTTACAAATACACATCTGAAAAGTGGTCTGTGTATTTGTATTCAAGCCTCCGGGGTCAATGCTTTGTAGAACAAACTTTTACCACAACAATTACGTCTGAAATTCACTTGTGGTGTGTTTCTGACACCTTTTCCATTTTCCGAGACAGATGATATTGTCCATTCTGCTTCGCAACACATTTTAAGATTAGTAAGATTAGATGGAGAGCATCTGTAATCATTGGATTCTACTTTGCATTTAGGTTCGGACACTGGCCGAGCCATTCTGACCCACTATAAGCTTTGAACAATTTCTTTGTAGCTCTGGTTGTACATGTAGGGGTTTTGTCCTGCTGCCTCTAACAGGATTTCCAGCAGGATTTCCCTGTATTTAGCTCCATCCATCCTACCATCTTCTGTGACCAGCTTTCGGACCTCTTCTGAAGAAACTCATTGCCACACCTGCGAGTGAATAATGCATTTCTACTTAGGATGTGGGTCTCTGTAGTGTCACTATGAGCCTCTTGGCTGCTTCTGATCAATGCACTCCTTGTCTGGCCTATGAACGTAGAAGGACAGCCATGTTGTGGTAGATTTGTAGTTGTGACATACTCTTTCCCTTTCTGGATGATGGATTGACCAGTGCTCAGTGAGCTGTTCAAAGCTCAGGATGTTGTTTTAACATCTTTCTGGTTTCATCCATGACTGCGGTTGGCATCGTTGCCTCTGACGTCGTCTTGGCCTTCTTCCTCATCACCTCTGTGGTCTGCTGTGTTTCTCTGTCTTCATGATGATGTTTGTCTACAACGGATATCCAACAGAACTCCGACGGGAACAGCTGGATTGATCCTTAAAATTAAATCAGAAACCAGTGGGCTCCATTTTCATATAAGCTGTGATTGTTTGCACCAAATTTTACTTAGAGGTATAGGGTAAGAGGCAGCTGAATACAAATGCAAGCCCCATGATTCAGACTGCTATTCGTGAAGAGAATTGAAACGGATGCCTTTCCATTCGCAGTTATACAGCAGTTTGTGTTAGAATCTCCAATACCCCCCCCACCCCACCCCTCCATAAAACCTGATGAAATTTGTAGCTGTGACGTGGCAAAATATCAAAAGTCTAAAGAGTATGACTACCTTTGCAGAGGACTTTATATGTCGATTCAGAAGTCACGTGAAGTTTAATTCCTCACAGAAACATCTGAAGAACTCAACAGCGATGGCCGTATTGCTCCCAAACCTGGAGCAAAAGGACAGGCGCCATCGAGGAGAAGAACGCGAGTGGACACAGACAACATGCAGCCGCTGGACAGGACCAGCAAGAGCCAGGAGCAAATCCAAGGTCAAGGCGAGCTTCAGGGAGGCAGAGGACCGACTGATCCAGATAGCGAAGAGGAAGAGATGGCGAGGTCTGGCAGAGCCAGTCAGAGCACACGTCTTAGAACAAAGGCTGATGATGCGGACCCTGATGAAAGCAGGGAGACATCTTGGCAAAGCTCGGAGGGCAACAATGGAAAACCGGCTGTGGTGCACAACAGTAAAGGTAAGACCAGTGATCGTATTATAGGCGACGCGGCCAGAGGCTTTCAGCAGAAATAAAAGCTGTGAACGGTCAAAGATATTTTAAAAACTGAATATTCCCACAGAAAGCAGAGAATACATCAGCTCTGAAACGTACCCTTTTGGTAAGAGCTTGTTTCTCTTTCCTCAAGTGAGGAATTCAGCAACTGATCATTGATGCGTGCAGCCCTCCAGAAAATGTGATTTTGCTTATTTTTACCCTCACAGATCCCAGCGGTTCATCTGCTCCAGTCAAGTCTGCATGAAGGTTTGTTTCTTCTGCATTTCAATCCCAAGTACATGAATCTTGTCACGTTTCTTTAACAACGGACAACTTCCAGCATCGTCTGTGTGTGTGTGCATTCAATTCATCTGCTATGATTGTATACACCAATTTTTCCTATATTTCTCAGAGCCGCTTCCTTCTAATGAGTCAGGAGCCACCACGTGTTGACTCACCAGAGGAAAACAGGACGTTTCCAACAAATACTGGGGATTTTTCTTTCTTTTTTTTTTTACTACCTCTAAATAGAATCTGTGCTTCCAGTTTTTATATTTTTTATCATGTGAAGATATAAAAGAAAAATAAAGGTTTTAGTTGAATCTTTTGGTTGGGTGTAAAGCAAGAATTGGTTGCTTGTAATGAAAGCTGATGAACGAAAAATGTAACCGAGGTTAATAAAATGAACTGTAATGAGCTAAACCGCATTTATTGTAAAGTTGGATTTTATTTACTATTAAACATGAAAAACTATTTACAAATGCAAAATACAACGAATATCACCGCTCCACATTCCCATTGAGCACAATGTAAAACATGCACAAGAAAAAACCCTGAGGTACTCCTCAATGATTGTCATAAAGATTCTGCTAAATTACAGGTTCCAAAGCAACATGTATACAAAGGATTAGTTGTTGTAACACAGTTTGTTTAAACATTTTAAAGTTAGTTACATACAGGAAGTTGGGATTTTTTTTTACTGTTTTCCACATTCTGTCATTTCCTAAAGTGTTGAAGCTCATTGTAGATATCTGACTGCACTCCATGTAGTTCCTTGAAAGTAAAGAAAAAACAAATAAAAGAATTAAGCAACTATGCATTGCAATTAAACACATTTTTCAATATTTAAATAACTACATACAAAAGGAAACGCGTGTCAAATCACATGCATATGCAATCCATTACAATAGTGACAATTACTTTGATTGTCATTATATATTTTATAGTCACACAAAAATATTAAATAAATATATTCTAATGTCAAGGCTTAATATTTTACCTGGTATGGAGATTCTGTGACTTCTGGCGTCATTTTCTTTGAAGCAGATAAAGATAGATTTCTTCTACCTATATACAGGAAAGAAAAGGATTAATGCCCTCTCAATGGATCAGGTAAACAAACATAATGTAAAAAAAAAAAAAAAAAAGCTAACCACCACCCCCCCCCCCCCAAAAAAAAACACCCCAGAAATGCACAAGCTGACCATCGTGAGACTCTCGCTCCCTTCTTCTCCCTTGGCGACTTGCTAAGTAGAACACAGAGATGATGAGGAAGACGGTCAAGATAATGTCTGAGGCGAAGATGCCGACCACAGCGCCCATGTTTATCATGTAGCAGGGGCCACATTCTGCTGGGCGACATGAAAAAAGGGGATTTTAAACAGAGCAAAGCATCATAACACTGCACATATCTGAAGCAAATGGCTGAAGAGATTTACCTTGCTGTCCTTCCTCTGAGCCTGCAACACATAAAGGGAGTAGAACTATTCAAAGTCTGCATATATATATATATATATATATATATATATATATATACACACCTTTACTGTCAGGTAGTATGGATATAAATGACTCACCAAACATGGAGCCCACAACACAGAGCGCGTCGGGCATCTTCTCGGCTCAGTCCAAAGACCAGCGGTTGTCTTATTTGTTAAAAGGCTGCTGCTGTGGCGCACATAAAATGAGATGCTGGAGGTGTGACAGTCAGGCGGGTTCCAGTCTCCACGGGCTGTAATGTTACCAGGGTGGATGATTTTTCAGCAAACCGAGAGTCTGTTAAAGAAGGAGGAGCACGCATGGGGGGGAGTCCACTGACAGAAGAGGAAGTTGGTTTTCTTGTTTTGTCTCTTTCCCATTACATGTAATGTCGGTAGAACTGGCCTTTACGAGAACACAAAGTTTCAGTTTCAGCTCCAGGAGTCAGGCCGTGATCGACAGCATGTTGTAGTTTAAACACAGGGATCCAGGCAAAAGAAGCAGCAACCGGCAGCAGCGTCGGGTCACTTTTATCACACCGGCAGATTTAGCTGAAATACAAGTAATCGTATCTTCAAATGGAGTTTCCTGATGCTGTGTGGTTTAGCGCAGGCGGCTGGCCGCAGTCACAGGTGCCTTTGCTGAAGGCCCTTTTATCTGAAACGGCGCTGTCCTGTCAGCAAAAGGAAAGTAAACTTTTGGTGGGGGAAACACTTTTTTTTTTTAAATGATCCATAAAATAAAGCAGTATTTGTAGAAAATATCAAATACAGTGCCTTCCCAAATTATTCATAGACACGCAAGCAACACAAAGTAGTACATAATTGTGAAGGGGAATGAAAAGTAAAGGCTTTCAGTTTTATTTCCTGTTTACAAATAATAAGTTACCTACTTCTTTTGCGTGCTGTCGCTGCTGAAGAAAAGCATCATCCCAGCATAATGCAGCCCCACATGTTTCACCATAGGGGTGGCCAGATTTGTGGCACAGGTCCCACCTCACCTGTGCATCTCTGCAGCCCCTCCAGACTTACTACAGGCCTCTTGGCTGTTTCCCTGATTAGTGCTTTACCAAGTGGAGGACAAACAGAGATCACAGAGGACAGGCTAAAATGAACACGGGACAGAATACAAGAAATAAAGCAACACCTAAACAACAGGGAGATGATGAAAACACAAACATAAAACAAAGTCAGACGGACAAACAGCGGCACATAATCACAAGAAATAAAGGCTTGGAATATTACACTATGTGTATTCAATCTGTGCAATGCATAAGATTCCCTTACTCTTTGGTTGTGACAGTCTGTCAAATGGGAACCCTGTTCTTCTCAGAACACTTTATATTTTACATATCAGTTTATGTTTTCACATGTAGGTCTCTATCAAGGCAATTGAGCTCTATATTTCTGTAATAAATATAATTACATGTCCAAAAACATTATTTCCAAAAGTCTCAGAAGTCCAACAAATATCTAAGATAAGGCTGATTTGACAGCCTGTTATTAAAAGCTCACATCATTTTTACGGTCACGCTCAAGAGAGATAGAAGGTGTCTGTATAAACTCAAAAGAGCTCAAAAGCTGATAGATAAGGCCAGAATCAGTTTATTTTATTATGTATAACATTAGGCAACTGTGATGGATCAGCCAAATATTACCAGTATATAAGACTGATCTCGGTCAGCATGTTTTCTGGGTTTGACTCAAGAAGCAGTTTCACTGCAAGATTTGATCAACAAAGCAGGAAGACCTATATGGTCAAATCTGATCTGGTCTCCAGAACAAGTTGCTATGCTCAAAAGGTCACAGTACACCACAACGATGGAGTAGATAAGAATAAAATAGAAAGGTAAGAGCTTTACAAATTAGTGAAACTGTACAGAGATAAACAAGAAACTATCAAACCAAACATAAAATTATTTTAATGTCATTGCAGAAAAGATATTTTGTTAAAAAAAACTTTAAGGTGATCAGTAAAATGGTTCAGGACTAAACTGATGTGTTTAGGAGCCAAAATAAAACAAATACATAGTTTGATGTGAGTTTCTTTATTTGTTCCACAAAAACTAATTTTGTGCCCTTGAAACAAATGTTCCACAGTGATCATAAAAGATATACTTTCCACTAATTTGTTAAAATGTAATACATGACAACATTACCAGAAAGAGGTTTGAGAGATTTATTAAGATGGCAGTTAAAATCTGACATCAGATAATCTGTACAATAGCAAATTAATAGTTTGACACAGAAAGGCTAAAAACAGTCTTTTTAAAATCTCATTATTCATTTTCAGTGGGCTTTGTCTAATCTAATATATGCCAAAACCTTTCTGCAGGGGGCGCTGTTCGTTACTTTATTTTCAATGTTTACAGTTACATGTAAACAGTAAAGTCCACTTTTTATTTAAAAATCTTTTGGAAAAACAAAAAACAATAATAATAATAATAAAAGAATCCCAAATTTGACAAATATCCTTCAGGTCTAAATGCGACTGAGCCCCTTGCAGCATTTTCTGGAGTGTATGGTGTCCAGAAAATTTGTCTAACTAAAACCAATTTTATAAGTCATTAAAATGCATTCAAAATTCAGAACTCAGCAAATGTTATTATTTTTAAGATGAAAATGTATTTTACAAAATGTGTGTCAATGATTGTTAGCTTCCATGGTAAAAAAAAAAAATTAACTTACATCTCAGAAGTTAATTATATATTATTGCCACAACGTAATCTCACTTTGAAAAAAAAAAAAGAAATTCAGGCTTTGATTTGAGTACACACACACACACATATACATATATATATATATATATATATATATATATATATATATATATATATATATATATATATATATATATATATATATATATATATATATATATATATATATATATATATATATATATTGTAGGAATCGTTGCAGCTGTTGATGTTCATGCTTAGAGCCCAGGCCCTATGTCTTCTGTCTTGTAAAAGTCAGCATGAATTGTTGGCACCATATCTATCTTCAACATTGTGTTGCTCTTGGCTTTTAATCAAAATATATACAATGTTCTGTATTCATAGTCATAGTCCTTAAAGTGTTTTGACCATGGCACCCTATAGGGAGTAACACAACACACTTTTTGGACAGAGCACTTCTGATTCCTCTGGAGCCAATGGTTCACCAAACTAACTGTATACTCAGAGCATCCTTCATCCTCCAAACTGAGTAATGCATATATATATCTATCTATCTATCTATCTATCTATCTATCTATCTATCTATCTATCTATATATATATATATATATATATATATATATATATATATATATATATATATATATATATATATCTATATAAAAATATATATATACATAGACAGAGTATCACAACATTTTAATTGGCTGTTTTCTTTAGGTACAGACATGATGTGACACTGAATAAAATTTCTCTCTACTTCTATTCGACATGGGAAAGACGAGAAAAATTTAAAATGGCCGAATATGTATTAATATTCATGAGTCAGGAAATAACTCCAAGAAAATAGCCGCTTGCCAGAACTTGTCCATGTCTTCGATGCGAGCTGCAATGAAAACGACGACAACAACTGGTGTCTGGAACTGTAGTATCAATAATTATGGAGGGTGCGATAAATATAGCTGCATTGAAAAGCAGAGTGCAACCGCTCTCTGCTAATGATTGATAAAACCTTTTTTAATTTGGGTTCTTGAGGTTGGCCCGAACGTTCATGTAAACCTTGTCAGCTGTGAAGAGATGAAAGAAAAGAGAAACACCTCTTAAAATAAAAATACGGCATGGACAACGTAATAATATTTAACTCATCTCGTAAGTGCCTTACCATTATCCAGTTTCTTACGCTGGAAACTGGCACATCGGTAGGTTACGACCACGATGATGAGAGTCAGCAACAAATCTGCAAAGATTATGGCCGCTATCGTCCCCGGCTCAATTCTGTAGCAAGACACATTACTGTCTGGCGACCGGAGACAAACAGAAAAGGAGAGAAGGAAAGAAGTGGGTTGCTAGATGACTGAGACGACAAGAAACTCGAATGGAAAAAATGATCCTTCAGGTATTTTTTTCTTTTGTGTGGTTCTGCAGAAGCCTAGCTGTTTGTTTGTTTGTTTGTTTTTCTTTTTCCTGATTCTGAGAACACAAAAGGTGGATTTCAGATCTCAGGGTGGTGTTCATCGTCTGTGTGATGCACATACCTGCCAGAGTCACAGTCAGGCCTAAAGGAAAGGAAAGAAACAAACAAGGACACACCAGAGCTGAAACCTGTCACTGCTAATAATGCAGCGTTTCTGCAACATTTCCATCTAACTGAGGGTTTGTGGTTACATCTTCCGGTGTCAGACCACCTAAGTGTGAAGAGTTATTGTGCAAAGGGCAGAATGGAAGAAGTGTGAAATGACGCTTACAGCACAGAAGACACAGCAGAGCCGTAAAGTTGTTGGCCATTGCTTCGGAAGTCAGTTCAGTTCTGCTAACTCTGCGAAGCAAAACATCAAGAGACAGTCCTAAGAGACAGAAATTCTTCCAGTAAACAAGTCGTGTCCTCCAGTTTCATCGTATCTGATGGCAGGATTATAGATAAACCTCCTAAACGGTGTGAGAAACCTTAGGTTGGTATTTTCCACTGAACAAACAACCGAGTCGGAAGCGTCTGTGTTAGCATTTGAAAGAAGACAAAATAAAAAAATAAATAAAAAGACAAAACAAACTTTTACATGTTATCTCCAACATTTCCTCTCAAAATGGATCACGTTACTGAAACTAAAAAAAAAAAAATAGCAGATTTTTTATTAAGAGCTGCATTAAATAGATGAGTATTTTGGATCTAAAGCAGCATCTACAGAGCTTTGAAAGGTTTTGGTATAAAAAAAAGTTCAAGAAATAAGAAACGAAGAAGAGAAAGACGGTGCGAGAGACGAGCTCAACATACCTGCCGCTCTAGTCGGTCTCATGCGCTTTTTGTCATCCAAAAGATGATGTGAGACTGGTTTTGTTGGGGGGCTGGGGGTGGGGTGGGGATTCACCCTACTTCCTCCTGTGGGTTGAAACACTCTTTGTGTGTTTTTGGTGTACAACAAGAATGATGCAGTTTGCTTCCTTTACTTGCCGTTTTGTTCACAAGTATTACGCTCAAGCAACATTTAAGAACACACAAACAACTTCATAATCGCTGTCAGTGGCTGTAGGTTCAACTTTACCGTAAGCTGCACTAACGCCAACGGCACATCCGCTATGGCTGGGCGACAAAATGTGGGAGGGTGACAAAATGTGCGGTAGATTAAAAAGGTCATCACTTTGCTTCAATCTAATGATTAACCGTTAACATTTCGATGTCATCACTTTGGTAACTAACCTATTTTGTTCACAGCAAACCTGTTTGTATGTTCGGATATTTTACACCATTTGTTTTATTTTAGTCTGATGCTTCAGTGTAAGAGGCGCATAAGATTTGGCCGTGATCATAACCATCTGTCTAACATTGTGTTACATAAGATCAGCATCTGAGTTTCATTATGTAAATGCAATACCAATTGTAAAAAAAAAAGGTTTGTTTATTACAGTAATATACATTTGTGATTTTAAGGCCTCACATCCAAAAAGTAGGAAAGCAGAGCATTTGCAAATTTGTTATTTGCAAATGGATTTGATGGGAGCAGGACCAGATTGATCGTGTGCAGAGATTTAAAGAAGAGCAGCAAGAGCAAATGTGGTAGATTGGCGGCGCTGGCGAACAACAGATGGTGCCATCCAGGACATGTGACTGTGAAGTTTCATCCCTGCAGCCTGGATATTGGAGTGTTAACAGTGAGTTTTCATCCATATTATTTACCCAGAGAGTTCAACCAGTGTTATTTTAGCAACAGTCTACGTTCCACCATTAGCTGGTGCAGACTAAACTTGCAAACTAAGGTGATAATGTGTAGCGCTGTCCGTTCTGCACACTATCCATCTGGGTCTGCACCTATCAAATCCGTTTGGGGAAAGGGAGGATATTCAGCAGATCTCTCTGAGCTGATTGGGCAAAGTGACACCTAGTGCCCACCTATCAAAGGCTGGTTTTAGCCAATAACGGTATCACATTAAAACGTAAGCAGCAGGCGTCATAAGAAACAACAAGGAGTTAAGCTAGTCAAGGCACTTCTTGCTGTTGTTCTTTCAAACATGAAATTGCGGATACAGATGTGATAGCAGCAGCTGCGCGTGCATCCTCCTGCGCTGCCATGTTAATGTTGGTCCGGCTGTGGGCTCTTGCACCGGTATGTCCCGCCTTAAACCACAATACTGCAACGTGATTGGCCCAAACCATTTTTTTTTGGCTCAGACACAAACAGTTGACGCTGGAGCGATACAAGATGGAGTCTCATGTGTTTGCGAGAATTCATCTTGCAGGCAAGGTTAGGTTTTAAATACACTTTTTATGTATCAAATTTATGTATGTACAGATGTCTGTATTCATTTTTTTCTTTTATTGGTCTGAAGTAATATTCTAACCTTAAATGTCATGTTTTCAACCCCTTTAAGCGGGAAATCTTCCTAATTGACAAAAAATAAAGCCTTCAAAACATAGTGTGCATGTAATTAATCTATATGATGTGCTTTACTTAGTGAATTGAGAGACTGAAATAAATCACCTTCTCAATGATATTCAGATGTATTGAATGTGATTGTATGGGGTCTGCACAGCAGGGTATACCTCAATGACTGCTGGAAATAGGAACCAGACCCACTCCTGCTACCATGAATTGATAAGCAGGTGTAGAGGATAGATGAATGATCCTTTTGTGTGTTTTTGTCATGTCCTTTCTCCGACTGTAAATGGATTTGATGTGTCTAAACAATGTCTATTATTGCAAAATCTAATCAAATTTACCAACTCTTCTCTGTCAACCCAAGTCCAGCTTTATGTAAGACTGATTAGAATTTAATTTGAGGTTCCTTCCTATTTATTGTCAAAATGGTGTCATATGTGGCCAGCAGAGGGCCCCAAATAGCACCTAACAGTCATGGTTTTGGACTGTGGGAGGAAGCCGGAGTACCCTGAGAGAACCCACGCATGCAAAGGGAGAGCATACCAACTCCAGAAAGACCTCAGGCCAGGGTTCAAACCCAAAAACGTCTTGCTGCAAGGCAGTTGTGCAGCTCATCAGAGTACACCTCCGTGCCTTGTACCACTAAATGCTTAAATTACAGCTCTTGAAGCTGGAGCCACTTGCACTGATAGGAAATGTGCCAAATTCTTCTAATTTAACAGTATTGTGTGCTGTAAAGTAAGACACATTCTACACTTTCCCGGTTTTCTCTGAAACAATTTTTAAACATTTTGCTCTTCAACAAGTACGTTTTTTAACAGTACCCCATCCATCTCTTTTCAAATGCAGAACTGTAGCTCCAGCATGAGCTGCCTCCAGACAATGCAGTTCCTTGAATTATTTCTAAAGCTTGTTAAGCCTTTTTTTAAACTCAGCTCCAGCTGCATTAAAGGAAGTAAAGTCACAATCTCTTTATTAATCCTGTGATGTGTCCTGCCACCCCTTGTTAACAGGGCACCAAGAAGGCACTAGAACTCGTCCACCTGAATGAATGAAAGTGTCTTTGTTTTTAATATGCTCACCTATATTTGTTTTCGTATTCTTATCCACCATCCAGTTTAAAACAAAAATACTCCTCCTCCATTCAAGTTGTGGGGTTTTACATATATTTTTGGGAGTTTATTTTGTTGTTTACAAGTATTTACAGTTTAGCTTCATCCATGTAGCTGTGGTTTTGTACACATCAGGAAAGATTTAAATCATTTTAGAACCTAGGAAAGACAAGGTAATTTATCTTTAGCCTATTTTGTGTATCAAAACCTCAAAACAGACAGGGGGCGCACTTTCTTTTTACCATCACTGCCCTGATTTAAATACTTGTAGTTGATGTGGACTGAAAAAAAGTAGAAGATAAGGTTGGCTTCTTTAAAAGTGAAGATCCCTGAAATTTCTGTAACATCTATTTTTTTCTGATATATGCAGAAACATCTCCACTGTGAATCTTCTGCTTCCACACTGTAGGCTATTCGTGCATTTCTTCTTGACTAAGATCCCTGATTTTGTTTCTCAGATATCCATATTTTAGACAGTCCGCTGTCCTTATTTATTTATGCATCTTTTTTAAGCTCAAATGTTAAATGAAGGAGGTGAAATAAAAGGTACTGAGATAAAATGGAGCAGAGATGAAAGAGTATGTAGTTCTTTCAAGTTCAACCCAGTTTTGCACATTTTAACAAGCTTAGATTTATCAACTCAAATCAGATTTAACTTAAGTTTATATTTATCAACCCAAGTCAGCTCATGGTAAGTCATAATAAGTGCAGCTCCATGGAGTGGGCGTTCTGGCCAGCAGAGGGAGCTGTTGCACAGCCCACGGGCTGAACAGAAAACTCAGAAAACTCTCAGTGGAGTTTCTCCTCTGATCTATTTTTTGCTTTTTCAAGTTTGTCACCTAAAACTGACGGCGTCTTATGCTGCCAAATGACCTCAAATGTCAGTATTGTCAATATTAATTTAGATTACTTTTATCTCTGCTTTAATGATAAAGAAATAAAAACAAAAACAAATGAAAGATATATATTATTAATACTACTACTACTAGTGATAATAATATTTGCTGTAGAGAGCTGACCTGATAAGCAGTAACATAGGCTGTACTTAAAGAAAACTCCCTTTTGGTTGGTGGTAAAACATTTGCTGCAGTAACAAGACAATACAAAACCTTGATTTAGAAACCACAAAGCGCCACCAATCACTCCATACACGCTGCTTGAACACTACAGAGCGTAATATATAAGTTCCCAGGAAAACCCTTTGAAATGAAGTGAATTAGACCACGTCTAGCATTTAGTATGATTTAGATCCTTGTGTAACAAGTCATGTCAATCACTCTTTATTTTGTCAATGAGTTCTGCTTTTTTTTTTACTTCCTTTTTTTATTTGTCGTGTCTTTATTTTCGTTCCAATCTATGTTTTGCGTGTCTGTGGAGTATGTCTACACAGGTACATGTTAGTCATCTGGTTGAAAGACAAGAGCAGCATGAAGTTCTAATGTCGTTTTCTTTGAAGTGACGCAGAATTTCCTTCGTCTGCTCAGCATCAAAGGGAATCTGAAAGAAATCCCAAGTTCAGTAAAACACAATTAAATTTATGCTGAAGATGCTAAAGGCTTTTTTTTTTTTTTTGTTTTTTTTTGTCCAATAGATCGTGATACGACGTGCACGTCCCCGATACCCTATTGACAGAAAACCTATCTCCACACACGATCACTTTTGAGTGAAAATGTTTAAATCTTATCTGCCCTAAAGTCTCCCTTTAGGGACTTTTTAGGTGAAATCAAATCTTTTACGTTTGATCATTTATTTTCTAAGCATCGCCACGCAAAGGCTTGTGGGGCAGCAGCCTGTGGCCCCTGAGATTATCAGTGCCCTAAAATAGATATTTTCTCTTTTGACTGAATTCTTGTGACCAATATTGGTATTTTAATGTTCCAAACAGAGTTTTTAAGACCATATCACTGGGGATTATTGTTGTTACTGTTGGCTTGATGTGTGGATAGCCAAGATGCAATCAACTGGAAACAACGATCTCACAAACACGAACAACTGACGTAGTGTTAACAACAGCGAGCGTTAGGCACATGCTCCATGTCCTCTTTATGCTGGGTGTTTTTTCAGCGTACGCATCACTTTGTCACATGCAGGTCTAGCTTGGTTTCAGTTACATTTTGGGTCTATTTGCTTGGAAGAAGACGTTTCTAGAAATGATACCATGTCTATGACTAACTTTACTGAAAGGACAGATGGAAATATTGGTATGGAGAAAACTGTTTTCATGAGCTGACCTTTACAATCCCTTCAAGACGATGTGTACCTAACTACTAATCTGTTGTGATTTGCATGCTCGTAAGAAACATAAGTGGGCCAGGAACTTAAACTTTTAAACTCCAAAACCTTTTAAATAAAGCCTTTTGCTCTTTATCTGCAGTTCGTTGAACGGGCAACCACATGCCTTAACACCTATAGGTGGTGACATTTTCAGGTGAAAATGGCAAATTAGCTTTGTGTCATTGAATGTGAGCTGATGACTAGTTTGATGGAAAAAAAAATACAGCAATACTTTTAACCTTTTCAGTCATTTCATTTCTGAATTTTGCTTAAAGTAGAATATTTTGTTAAGTATTTGATTTCACAAAGACTTTTCCTCTATTAGGTTCATGATACATATAGGAAATGATTCTTTTTTTTTTATTCTTCCAAAGTAAGATTTCCTATGTCAGTTAAATCCTTCTTCCTCACATAAGATATTAGCTCATATCTGTCAAAGGGCTAAACCACCAGGAGAGGTGTTTCTCAGAAAATATTCTGTCAAGCGATGAGACAAAAGTGGAAATTTTTTTGGCGTGAATCTCATCACATCTGGTGTAAAACCAACACCGGTGTGATGATCTGGGGCTGCCTCACTGCTTCGTTGCTTGAATCACTTGTTACAGACGATGAATCAATGGATTCTGCTCTCTAGCAGAAAAACCCTGAAGGGGTGAACATCCGGCCACCAGTCTGTCGCCTTAAGCACACAGATACTGGGGTAACACAGCAGCAGAAATGACCTACAACACACCGGCAGGCCCACGTCTGATTGGGTAGAATCAAAAACAACATAAAAACCTACAAAGAAAGAAGATTCAGGAATGGCTCAGTGAAAGTCTTTGATTATATTGAGATGCTGTAGTCTTACCTCAAGTAAAGCAGGCCACAAGAAAACCCCGCCTGGCTTACTTAAAGCAGTTTTGCAGAGAAGAGCGGACGAAACCTCAGCCACAGCGATGTAAAAATATCAATCACGAAAGCTGGATGTCAGCAGCTGGCGTGTACGCCATTCATTAGACTTATGACATAATTACAGTTTCACATTATGGTTACACACACTTCCTGTACAACCCTACCACCCCCAACACATTTAAAACAGGCAAGTATATCATAGCATTATGGCAGACACTTTTTTTAGATAAAAAACTATTAACTAATCTTTAAAAAAAAAAAAAATAAAAATATATATATATATATCTTGGTATATAACTATTAAAAAAATGTCTCTTATTCTTCGACAATATATATATATATATATATATATATATATATATATATATATATATATATATATATATATATATATTGATGTAACTTATTGTTGTTAGTTGTTAATATCGCGTTCTTCCTGTATTGACAGCGTGATTCCCGTCCGCTCTTGGGCTTCTCTGTAAGCGGCGCGACGTAGCGTTTCTCCTCTCCTCGCTTGGGCGACGACGCGGAGGCGAGCTGGGTTTCCCAGGGGGCGGGGCCACGCGGCGCCTACAAGCGGCAGCGGCTCCAAGTCAACAAAGCAGACTGGCTTCCTCGGCTCACCTGAACACATCTGTGTAGGAGCCCCCGTTTCTGAAGAGGCTGCTGACCGCGTGAACGGACCGACATACGGGGGGACACGGAGCACAACGGTTTCTGACATGCACTTTGATAAGTGTGAGTATGACTCCTGAGTTTGAATCCGGGTTTGTGTCAGCTGTTATCGGCTCTGTAGTGTCTGGTTTAGGTTGTTTGCACTTGATAACCAACTCTTGAGGCAGACGTCCTGTCATCGTAGAAATCAAAATGAAGTGGGGTTTTCAGACTTGTCCTGAATCAGACGTCTCATCATGTTATCATTTATTAGAGGTATAGTCTGTGGGCCTGTTAACCTTGTAATTTTGGATGCCTAATATAACGAGATATTGTTCCAAAAATTAAAAAATGTCTCTTATTCTTGTTCTTAGTCTCATTTACCTCAACAGAAACAGCTCTACTAACAGACAGAAATGTCATCCAAGGTGTTATTTCACATGACATCACTATTTGGGTGAATCCAAGAGTCCAGGCCCTGATTTTTGGGGAACCCCTGATGCACCTCCACCCCTGCTCGCATGTTCTCGCTTCCTCTTTTGATCAACGCCAAAGAAGCAAATCGTGTGACGTGACAGCAGCCGTCCGCTTTGCCTAAGCTTCTTTGTCCGTCTGTTTTCTTTTTCTTCCTTTTTTTTTTTTTTCTTCTTCCACTTCTTGCATGGGCGATCGCTTTACATGTATTTTGTTGCGTGTGCTTCGACCCAGAGTAAAAAAAAAAAAAAAAAAAAAAAGCCACAAAATGAGGAAACTGGTGATGCATGGCCTCTTTCTTGTCTCTCGGGATCGAGCCAAAAGAGAAAGGTCGTCGGAATCCCCAGCCCTCCTACGCACATGACTCAATGTCCAGGGGTTTCCACACGGCCCGATTTGAATTTAGCACAAACTGAGTGTGGCCTGCGGAGAAGTCGACTTCAGAGTATTTAGTCTGGGCCATCTATTAAAAGCCCTACCCTTGTTTCCTGTTTCTCTCGGCGTGAGGCGTTCAGCCACTTCTACATCTGGGGGGGGGAAACTCCTTTTAATGCATGCGCTCGTGGTTGTTTTGTACCTGCATCGTATCGTCAGTGAAAAGGCCAAAGGTTGCATTTTTGCCTTTAAAGATCAAATGAGTCAGCATTAAGTAACTTGTAGTAACACCTCCTGAACCTGAAAATGAAACTCTGCGGGATTGATCTGTTCTGACTGATGTCATTTCTGATCAAAGTGACCTTTAACAGGTGTCGGTTTACGGAGAACGGCACAGACGGGGGGGGGGGGGAATCTTGGTTTGCCCTGGACTAGATATTGGAGCAGCAGTAAAAAAAACAAAAAAACAAAAAACACATGTTTTTTTTGGAGATGAGACGAGGCAAGGCAACGCGAAACCAAAATAAACCCCCCTTAGCATGACGTTTCTATGTGTTGGTCTTCGGTGACACACACACACACGCGGGCTGGACGTAAACGCGTGTGCGTCTCAGACATGTAGGCACAACAGAAAACACAGGGCGAGCAACATGTGTTTGTAAAGTGTGACGCGCCTCTGACACACCAAAGGCAGGAAGATGCGGTTTGTGTAACGGAGCGGGACAGGAAGGTGTCACAGAAAAAGAGAGCTGTCAAATCCAGTGCTGTAGGTTTTCTGATGAATCTCTGTGTGTGTGTGTGTGTTTTTTTTTTTTGTTCCTAATGGAGGAGGCTCCGCGACAGTCTAGGCTTTGTACTTTGGGTTCCACAGACGGGGTGGAAATAGGGCCTTCGTTTTATCTTTCACGTGTGTTTGGGGGGGGGAAGCTTTTGAGGAAACGAACCTGTGCGGTTGGCTTGTTGTCGGCTGGAAACAGCAGATTTCTACTTTGCGGTGTTGTTTTCTTTTTCTGTTTTCACGCTTTTCCTTTACCTGTCGGGTGGAAATGAGCATCGGAAGGGGAAAGCGTGAGCATCAAAATAGAAAAGAAAAGGAAGAAGAATAGGTGTTTAGGTGTTTAGGTGTGGGAAAAAGGAGACAAAAAAAATCCCCCCCCCCCACCCCCCAAAAAAGAGCTCAGAAGCACAGAGAGTATCAACAGTGTTTAAAGTAAAAAAGAAAGATATATGTAACATCTATTAAAATAAAACTAAGAGGATTAAGTTTAATAATGAAAAATAAAATAAGACTTTATCTATGTTTTTGACTATTTTTGCTCTTTATAATTACAGTAAGAAGACAATCTCTGAAGTTCCCTGTTTGTCTCCATTAGTGGATGTATTTATTGTTTTAAGTGCTGATAATTACTAAACTGCATTCATCCATGAGTTTTCGACAGAAAGCCAAACAGTCTATAGTGCAAGTACTACTGTATATTCTATTGGATTTTATCCTCAAACCAATTGCACTAGATGTTAACGGTCTCATGTTTGTTGAAAAGATTTCAACTTCAGATGTTTGACTTTCTGAGCAAACAAAATACCTGAAAATCATATTTTTGTCTGGACGTTTCATATACATTTCAGAGTTTAAAGCTCAAGCAATTAGCGGTGGATTAACCAAAAAACAAACAAAATCTCCAAATTGTGAGATCACGTTACTTACAGTTCTTTCAAAAAGTAGGCCCAGCCTTCGAGATTTGTCTTTTTTTTTTTTTTTTTTTAATAAATAGTAAGCAGATCAAGTTTTTATTAAGTCCTGCCTAAAGATGAAAGCAATAAACTCAAGTAAATGAAAAGACCCACATTTTTCTTTTTTTGGTAGTCATTTCCTTTATCTAAATATTAATTTCCAAGGGAGTATTAGTAGGTAGACCCCTACATTTTCTACACTTTTAGAATCTATGGTTCCAGATTTGGTTACATTGGTGATCACCTCCATGGAAAAGTAGAGACGGAACAAGACCTATTTAAAACTCTTGTGTCTAGAACTTGCTTTTCACTTTGCTTCTGGAAAGTGTGTGGTGTCATCTGAAAAAAAGAAGCTTTTTTTTTTGGATTTGTGAACAAAACAACAAAGATTTATGACAAATGGGCAAAGATGAAACCAAACTAACAAGAACACAAACTACAAAAATAGAGTTACTTTTCCTGCTAAAGCGCAGTCAGTCAATTAGCTGTAAAAGCTGAAGTGAAGCGAAAATCCTTTCGTTTAAATTGCAAAAATGGACAAAAAACATAAAATTGTTCACTTTTCACAAGAAACCTGCATAAAACTCTTAAATCTAAGCAGACATTACGGTTGAGACTGATTCGTCTGATGTTTAAAGAATACAAAGAATACCAGTAGCTGACATAGTAGATAAAGCCGTGGAGCTGACCTTTTAAAGGCAACAGTGGGAAACCGCAGTGTTTAATCTGGTGTTAAAACGAGGAAATTACAAAAGCTCAAGAAATCCTTTAGAGATTTTTTTTAATCTTCATCATGTTGATTAAGGATTTGAGGACTATATAGCTTCAGTGTCCTATAGTGTCTAAAATGTGGACACAGCAACAAGGTAAAACAAATGATGAGCTTCGGGGAAGGTCAGTTCAGGTCACCAACAGTTTAATGCAGAACGACTCTTCCTTTTCAAGCCGTGAAGCAGTTTGCCTGATGGCAGCAGCTGAAAGAGTCAAAGGACAGGAAAGCCACATTCCCTTCACCGACTGCGAAACAGATCCTGGACAGTAACCCCAAAAGTTACATTTCAGAATCTGCTGTTAGCTCTCAGTACAGTAGTCGTCTCTGTGCGTGGTTGCATTCTGGCAGAAAGAAATTTGCATAGAGGGAAGAGTAATTTTCTGATGAGAACACGTGAATAGAACTACTCTGTAAACATCATAAGTTTTTTTGAAATTACTGACTCATCCCACATTTCGGCATTGGACATTTAATTTTTGCCAGTGTGGTTTCCCCCCTGGTATAGTGATCAGTCGGTAACGTGGTTGAGAACGCCCTGAATCAGATCATGAAAATCTAATTCTTTCTGTTTTTTTTTTTTCTTTTCCAGCACCAAAAGAGAAGGCATATTGCACCCAGCCCACAGTAAAGAAACTTCTGGAGCAGAAGAGAAGACGGGAGACGTCAGCTGTGCTTCCCCCCTGCTCTGCTGCCAGTACAAGTCCAATTCCTCCGACTACCGTTGCAGTAAGCTAGCACACCGATGGACGCAAAGTCTCACCACATTTCTATCGGTCGTCTAATCATTTTTCCTTTTTGATTTCTGCTGCGTCTACCAGGAGCTGTCTTCATCAGAATCATTTACGCTTACAGGTAACATCACCAAATGGACATACTTTATTAGTGATTGGCAAATAAAACATGATAAAGATATTGAAACCTTTCTCATAAAGGAAACATATTCTGTGGAATTCAAAAGAAAAATAAAAGAAATCTGTTATAGGAGAAAAACGTAAATGCTGCAACAACCGGGCGCCATAATTCTGGACACCTTTAAAGTAATACTACTACACAATAACAGCATACGATCTTCTTCGGTTGGACTTTATATGCACATCAGCTCTTGACCTGGAAGTGTTTGCCCACTTTACCTCGCCAAAGTTCTCCGAATTGCAACTCTTGTTTACAACTGTCTTTAGAAGACCTTAAAGGTATACCGAAGTTTTGCTGATTTGGATACATGCTTTACCCATAGCGAGGTTGAAAAACCCAACCACTCTTCTTCATATAACTTTCACATAACTTTCTGCCAAAAACTTGAAGGTTTTTGGGTCAAAACTCACCGTTAATGATTTCAGCTTTACTTAATCTCCTTCTCCATCTGAAGAAATGTAACCCCACAGTATGATGGTGCCACCACTATGCTTCACTGTGGACATGGCGCCCTTCTGGTTATGCTCAGTGTTGTTATGTTGCAAACCTGACTTCAGAAATTTGGCCAAAAAGTCTGACTCAGTGTGTATCAGAGCGTAACCCCGGGGGTTCCACTGAATGTGGAAGCACCAATCTGGCTTGCCTCTAGTCAGTCAGATTGGTTCCACCCGCTGAATTGAGGGGGCATTTCTCAGGCGTCCCAGATGTGCCGGCGCTTGCAGCTTCTCTAAAATATGCAGCGGGTCTATTTTTGCTGCTCACCGCAGCGTCTACAAGTCAGTCTGGAGCACAGCGGATGGTTCAGGCTGGAAATCAGTTGATGAAAAGTTAAGTGGATCCGGTCAGGTTTACAAGTAAAAGACTACATGTGCAGACTTTGGATCACATTTTACTCTGAAACATCAATACATCATTACCTGAGGCTCCAGCAGCAAGCCACCAGAGGATCTCACTTGAGCCTACAAGTAGACTACCATCACGTGATGACGCAAACCTTGTGTGATCCGAGTCCACTGTACCAACACTCCCAGCGGAATAGCATGCCTGGCAGAAAGCATGGTGCAACCGCACCACTTCAACATTCAGTGGAACCCCGGGGTCAGGCATCCTCCCAGAAGGATTTGGGATATTTTATCCTTGCCTTGATGCTTTTATTTGTCATAAAAAGGCTTCTGTCTTGCAACCCTACTGCTTAGTCAAGATATATGAAGAATACAGGAGATAGGTGTTACATGCAGCACACTGCCAGCACTTGTTGGAAATGCTTCATTGTTGCTGTCATCCTCTTGGCAGCTTCCTTATGACTGTTTTGTTGTTGTTTTTTGTTAACTTATCATGACTGATGCGTTTTTTAATAGAGATTCTTTTTAATACTTTGGATGTTCTCTTCAAATCACTTTAGTTAAATAATGCAGATTGTCAGGAAAATCCTACTCGGTCAACTGAATTTAATTTCCGGTTTAGATTCACTAGAATTGACGTCAAGCAGGATCTCAACGAGACAGAAAGCTGAAACTGAATCAAACAATAATTTAACAAAAGCATTAGTTTGAGGGTTTGTACACTTTTTAATGTTTTTCCTGCAAAAAAAATCTGTGTTACTCAGTTGAAAGGTACATAACATATAGCGAGTTAAGATTTTATTTTTTTTGATAAACTAAAACCTGAAAGCTGTTAGCACTTTTTTAGCTTTGATGCATGCAGTGGGGGTTCTTGTGTGAATGGCGCTCTGGCTGAGCCTTTCCCTCATTTAGGAATTGTATGAAGTGCACAATAAAAGTTGTAATGACATGTTGACTTGTGTTTCCTTTCTAGGTGGAGCAATAAGCTACCCAGACATGCCAGTGAGCTTTCAGCCATGGGCCTCAGGCCTTGAATCTACGCACAGTTACTACAGCAATGCTCCAGGACCCAGTTACGATTCACCTTACCTCCCAGTGCAACAGGAATACAGCACGCAGCAGCAGGTTTCAATATTTGAGAGCTCAATATCTCCATCATATGTAAGAGAAATGTTCTTATTGTGGTATTTCTAATTTTATTAAACTACTTGAAGGTAGTAGTGGCTAACATTTGAGCTTTTTCCAGCAGGACTGCTCTGTGGCGGTTACAGAACAAAGTATGGCGTCAAGCTGGCCCCACTTAGGTCCGAGTCAGAACACACAGCATATTTATTGCTCTCCGATGGATTCCTTAAAGCTGGATGAGGCAAGGAGTCTGCTTCGTAGGATGGACTACAGCAGAGCCACTTGTCAAGATGAAGACGGTGACACGTGAGTGCTTATAGATGCCTTCTTGTATGCAATTCTGTTACAAAGGGGTTATATTCGGCCTAGCAAATTTGTACTAGCCCCCCCCCCCCCCCCACACACACACACACACACACACACAAACACACACACACATTTTCTTGGCCCGAAATATTCACATGTCAGGGTTAAATAGTTTAACAAGCAAACAAAAAATAAATAAAATAAAAATGTTAGAATGGCAACATCTTGAGGAAATATTCCCCTAACCAAATTTTGTGAATTATCAGAGACGCTAAATATTCTTTCCTTGCCCTCATGAGTTATATGTTTTGTACAGGAAATTATATGGAAAATAGAAAGAGTTACAAAAACCAGAGACAACACAGTGGTGGTTCTAACGAAATGTGCATAAGACCATTTTTATATTTCATGCTTCTCTTTCTACACTTTATTAATATCTCTATTAAGAGGTCTTTACAATGGATATTTTGATCTACTTTAAACAAAGAATGTGCAATTAACTAAAACGTTGTCCCTCTTGACCAACGAACGAGCATCTGTCCTTTCAAAAGTGAGGAGTTGGCTCAGAGATTGATAGCAAAACACAGAATTTCAGACATAAGTTGAGAGAAAAAAAAAGAGCTGGATATGTACAGGTTACACGTCAGCCTGGCTGGCCTTAGCAGTCAGACGTTATCCTGTTTTGCTATTTACCATCGTCCATCCTAAAAATCAATCCCTGAAAACCAGCCAAGCTAAGGTTTTCATTTTTCATAGCTAATTTTATGCTATGACACTATTTGGGGGCTCGTCCGTGATTCTTCACATGCTTTCTACACCCAGGCGTTACTGCATATTTGAGATAGTTCAAAAGAAGCGTGTAGTGCGTCCTCCACAATCACCTTTTCATCAGTAAACACTTCAGCTTGGTTTGGTGTGAAACAAAGGAAACTTTTATGCAAAAGAACCTCAAACCTATTGTTAAACATGGTGGAGGATATGTATGTTTCTTGGGGAACCCTGTTCAATTGCATATAATCAACTATTTGAAATACCAGGATGTTTTGGATTCCGAACTGATAGCCTTTGCTTAACAGCATTAAATGGGTTTTCATTGGCTCTTTTACCAGCTTAAAGACCCAAAACGTATAGACAGATCAACACAGAAATTGTTCACCATTATGAAATTAAAACCTGGACTTGTCTGAATAGTTTCAGTTTAAAATATTGCTACCGAAATGAAAGCTAAGTTTATCTTAAAGCATATTTCCACATCCATAAATAAAGTATGTAGGTAGCATGGAGGATGCTCTACCCCTTCTATCAGGATTACAGCTGATTGTGAACTATTTATTTGCTACAGTGGAGTTTTGTTCTAAATTGTGAGATGAAATTAAGAACCACATTTGCAACGTAGTAGTTTTTACAGTAATTCGAAAAAAAAACAAAACCTAAATGAGTCATCCACTTGTGCTAAGTGATCAGTGTCAGATAAGATTGAACAAACATGTTCAACACAGATAAGTGATCAAATGGAATAGCTGTGGGTATGAATGCAGTTACTCAAGTAATTCCTTTTGTTGCACAGCATCCTGCACATCTACACAGCCAAAGGACTCAGGGAGTATGCCATTGCTGCTGCAGAGAGGCTCAGGGAAGTAGGGGGGCTTGATGCCAAGGAACACAAAGGAAAGGTATGACTTAAACTCTAAAACACTCAACATAAACAACTTATTTTGGCTTTGTTTAAGGAGTATAATTGGATGCTAAATGTGTTTATGCAGACTGCTCTACTGGTGGCGGTGACTGCCAACCAGCCAGAGATTGTGCAGGATCTTCTGTCATTAGGGGCAGACATAAACGCCTGTGACTTTAAAGGTCAAACTGCCCTTCACTTGGCTGCTCACTATGGATTCCCAGCCGTTCTGCAGGTAAAGGAACACCAGTGTTGGATTAATTTTTTTTTTTAATGAACCCCCAAAAAAACATACTCAAAATTAAGTTTTTGAGCATTGCTCATCTGTGATTTCTTTTTTTCGACAGGCGATTCTGTCAGGCAGACCTAATGTCAACCTGGAAGCCCGCAATTTTGAAGGTGATTTACACCGTTTTTTTTTTGTTTTTGTTTTTTTTTATGAAAATTTGCAAATATCACTCTTGTTAACCCAATGATCAACTGATGTCTTCACTTTGTATTTTGAAAAGTACGAAGTGAAGACAATTGAATCGTCTTGTTACTGAAAAGTGCTACATAAATAAACTTGCCTTGCCTTATATACGTTTTTCTTCTCGGACTTAGGCATGACTCCCCTACACTGTGCAGCCATTTCTCACAGTGTCACCATGAAAGCGTCTGCAGCCGCGCCGGCGGACGTCGGTCTTCAGGCCAAAGCTGATGAGAAGCTCTCGTGTGTCCAGATGCTGCTCATTGCAGGGGCATCCCTTCTCAGCCAGGTGCGATTGCTCAGCAGCTATAGACACATTAAATATGTCAAACTATGAACTGTTAGAGAACATGCACGGGGAAGTGCTGTGTTTTCATCAAACCAACATGACGTCATCCTCCCCCTATACGCTCTCTTTTGGGTTTCTGTTTGTTTTTGTTTTTTTCTTTCTGTCTACTTTGACTCTCAAATTGCGTTGTAGGGCTGGTGGTTTCATATTTTCTCTCCCTCACTTCCCATTATCCAAATTACAGGAAATCAAAAGTAACAAGACAGTGCTGCACTTGGCTGTGAAGGAGGGGAACATTAAACTGGTGGACTACTTGCTGGGGATTTGCCTGCAAAACATGAAAGACTTTGTTAATATGAAAGTGAGTCCCACACTGACCTGAAAGTCAGAACTGTATTCTCGGAATGACTCTGTGCACGAGTTCACAGTGTGTCGCTTGTGAAAATTGCATTCACTGAATTGCCTGAGTCATGCCTTATGAACGCCTCTTGTGACAGGCTCACGGTCACACGGCTTTACACATGGCGGCGGGACTCCACGGCAACCCGAACCAGGAGAAGATCCTGCAGCTGCTGCTGGACCGAGGGGCCGATCCCAGCATCCGCAACCTGGAGAACGACCAGCCAGCTCACCTGCTGCAGAGCGGCCCGCAAGGAGAACGGGTATGCGGTCAATCATTTTCTATTGTTAGAACTAGCAAATATTGTATTTACTGTAACTAGTAAATACTAGTAAATATGTTTACTGGACACCATGACAGCTGACAACCAAAAGATCTTCCTGTGTGAAACAGCCACTGAGAATGGAAGATGTAAAGCTTGTCCTGCCAGAAGTACTAATTAGCATTTCTTTACGTTTTATATGTGGCAGCCATATTGTAGATGGAGCTCCTTAGCGAGCTGACTTTTCCAGTTGCAATACAGAGAGCAAAAGTCCTGGGTGTCCTATTAGATAGTTAGCCATCATCTAACAGTACTTTCTTATGTTGCTGTTTCTTTTTGTTTCATCTAGTTTCTATATTAGTAATTTCTAAATGAGTTACAGCATCACAAAGACAATGACAATTTGTAAACATGTAAAATTGGCAGACGGGATTAATACCTAACACTATATTAGGATTTCAAAACAGGAAAATCTGTATACAATTCTTACCAAAACAGTTGACTGTATTAGAAAATCCATCCAAACAAAATGCAAAGGGGGCTTTTTTGTCATAAACATGGAAAATATTTCCCACTTTACAATAATGCTGCTTTTGAAAATGTGTTAATGTAAATGATTCAGTCAGACGCGTGATTGTTTCCTTAAGACAATAACTTAGCAGCTTTGCTATTCTACAATGGCAAACTATATACACGCACACACACACACACACATATATATATATATATATATATATATATATATATACACACATACACATATATATATATATATATATATATATATATATATATATATATATATATATATATATATGCTCATTTGAAGTTTTCAACTGATTATTAATCCTACAGTGTAGTAACTTATTCAGAAAGGGTTAATTTTATAAACTCTACATAACAAAAAGGTGAATATTGGAAAAATATGATAAAATCATGGCTCACAGTTTGTCAGAGTTTTGCTTGCGCAATCTCTTCCCCTTACCTAATGCACTAGAACAGCGTATTAATGGTTATCGCTTGAGAAAACCTGATTTTAATAATTATTGGTCATAAATAAAGGAACCTTTATTGTAAAGTTGCTCCACAACATCAACAACAACAAAAGAAATCTAGCAGTCGACACTATTCTGTGAGCTTTTACAGAGCCTGACGTTTAAACTAGGCATTCAGTGTAAATAACAACCCAATGCAAACGTGACGACAGGTAAAAGGTTCATAAAACAGCATTCATCTTAAGTTTTGTGACATTTTTGAGGCTGGATCTGCTTTGAGATGGCAGACATCTGCTTTGGTCTTGGCCCCTATCGGACTATCCGTTATCTTAAACCTTGGGGCAATCTAATCTGCATTTATATTAAATAAATACCCCAGGAGTGTTATTAACTGTAGGTAAAATAACCGTTTTTTTTTAATCATTTAGGCAGAACATAATTTCGAAAAATCCTAAACTTTCCCTTCAAACATTGCTGCTTTTTTCTGAGGTAATCCAATCTCACTGAGTTTTCCTTTTTTCTTCCCCCCACAGCTCAAGTTCATGTTGAAGAGACGAAGCAGTTCCCGTTCTGGCAGGACCAGAAATAATTTAGACCACTTGTAATCCCGATTTGGTGGGATGAAGAGTCTTTAAGGTGACTCCTCTGTTGAGAAGGAGAAAGACTTTTCTGTGTTTTTTGGGAGTCTGACCTACAAGTTAATTGAAAAAAAAAAAGATTTGACTACATTAGATATTCTTGTTTGATAAATTATGCTTACTATTTATTGCCCATAAAGCAATATGGTAAAATTGATCTTTTAGGGCAATGGAATCAATTAAACCGGTTCTTGGCAAAACATTTTTACAAAATCTACAAAATGAAAAAGGCTTGTTTTTTTCATTTTGTAAACAACATTATATGGCAAAAAAGCAGAGATGCCTCTCTGAAGCATGGAGTGGTAATGATTTCCTTGATAGGTTCGTCTCCCAAGTCAAAGTTGATTTCTGTGAAATCGTGAGTAAAATCTCTGGGACCATGTCCCTGAAACTCCTACTGACTCTTGTTAAAAATCCCTCACTTATAAAGGTATCATAATGATACTCTGAGCAGTGGTTTTGAGATCGACAAGCACGTGTCTTCTTCTGTTCAGAACATTTGTTTTTTTCAAAGGAAAAAAAATAAAAAGCCTATTTAAGGGTTTGTTTTTTTGTATACATCATACATATGTGTGTGACGCTGCGTGCAATTTTTTTTTCTTTGTGGAAAAAGGAACTTTACTGTGTAAAACTTAAGAAATCCTGACAACGAATGTTACTTCTATTTTCTCAGGCAGACAGGCGAGTCATCGGCGTGACAAACTGTCTGATTCACTGTACATTTTACCCATGAGTCACGAGTAAAAGTACAATAACACTGTTTCCATCAGATTGTTTTGATGGCTGAGGGCAGACTCTGAACAGTCCCATTTACATTTGGTGTGGCAGATATGAGAAGGGTGGAAAACACACCATCCCACCATAAGAGATTTGTCAGGCAGTAATCTGTGCTTGCAGTGAAAGAGTATTTATTTTTCTTTTTTACCGCCCTACCTGTACCGATATGATGATGATACTGACACCTAATCGCAAATGAGATGACGGTCATTCAGTCTGTCACTTGTGTGTCATCTTTGACATTTCTTAAAAGCACAAAGAAAAAGATCAGTCTCCCCACATGATTAACTTCATTCCAAGCAACTCCTGACTAAGATTACTGTAAGACAGTAGGCAAATAAAGTACTATAAGCAATTACACAATCTTCATTCAAAAGCAGCCAATGCTTATTTTGGTATTAAGCAGAATTACAAATTCTATTTTAAATTTTTCACTGCCTAAATCTGACTTTTTCCCCCTTGCTTATACATATATATATATATATATATATATATATATATATATATATATATATATATATATATATATATATATATAGTTTTCTTTTTAATGAAAATCAGGTTTAACATCTGAGGCATTACAGAATGATTATGATAGTTATGCTTAGTGTTTCTATTTATTGTGTTGTTAAGCTATTTTCTCTGTCTTCTCTCTGAAACGATCGTGGAAGGGTGAACAGAAAAAAAAAAAGAAATGTCAGAAAACCTTTCGTCACTTTTGACCAACGCGTGCAAGCAGTTACAGTGATGCAAACTGGACAAATGTATGATTTGTGATCATGCTGCCGATTTTAATTGTTCAACAGAAATAAAACATATTCAAGACAAAACATGTTTGCTTCGTTGGTTTTGTTTAAAGCGGACTCTCGTGGATGGGGTCGTTTCAATCAGAGGATGTTTACCAAATTGAATGGGAAGTATAGGGATCGGGAGAAGACGTGCTGGATGACCCAGTTTATTAACCATCCCGCTGGCAGAGGTATACTATATTTGCCAAAAAGACCTTGCAAGGAAACAGCCCATATGTTTGTATTTGCCCGCAGGGCTCCTGTGACGCCACACTTCCTTTTCAGGCATTGGCTGCATTTTCTATACAGCTGGAGGAGGAGGAACTGCAACAGACAGAGAGAGAGAGATAAAAAAAAAATCAGACAGATTGACAGTGAGAGAGCTTTTACTGTTGCTTTTAAACACAAAGTGGCTGTAAACAGTCCGGCTGAGCGTAAATGACTCACCTTCTGTCTTTGGAATCTGGGTACCAGATGAGCTGGAGCTGTTTTCAGAGGCAAATATGGAAATAAAACACATGATTATACACCATATATGATTTCTGTTTATTTACCCTTTTCATGCCGAGAGGTCACTACAGCAGACTAGAGGTTCAAAAAGAAAAAGGAAAACTAAAATTCTCATATTTAGGGGGTGGGAGTTGGGGGGCGGGGGGGGGGGGGGGGGGGGGGGGGGGTGTATGGTGATGGTTTGTTGTGCATTCAAGTGACTTGTTTAGACACCAAACGCTGCCACCTATTGGCCAATCAGTATAGCTTCGAAGCGGCATGGTAGAAATGCCAGACAACAATGTCAACTGAGCAGGAAATAGCTCGCTAAACCAAAGTATAACACCCTTACAGTTAAAAAAAATATAAACAGTGTGTTGACAACAGCCATTAATTACTGAGCGTTAATATATTTGTTAAACTATTTCATTAAAGTACTGATTTCACGTTGGAAGGAAATGCTACCTTGACAGAAGTGACTTTTTTGAAGTAAAGACGTTTTCTGGGTATGAAACCCTATAACTTACAGTTTTATTTTGCGTAGCACAGCAATATCATTTTAAAGATTAACTTTGTAAGTTACAGTTGGTGTTCTTTTATTTTGTGAAGTAAAGCATTTAGCTTTACTTGAAGTATGTGTCTCATTAAGATTTTTCTATCGATCATTGAGAATATAAATAATTTCCCACTTGAAATTTTTTTAATGAGAACAGATGAAACAGTTTTTCGCCTCCAAAATTGAAGTCTTCTTAATGTTTATCAAAAAAAAAAAAAATCTTCTTAGTTGAATGAAAATAATTTAAAATAGAGATCTATTGGGGTTAACAGTTCTAGGATTAAGTGTAGAGGCAGGCATAGCTGATATCTAAAGATCGAATGTGGATGATGATGTTGACGGGGGCCTATGAAGAAGAGAGGCTGAAGAAGATGACGATCTGTCCTCCAAGAGAACCCAAGGATGAAATAAAGCAAAATATGACATATCTGGTTGATCAGAGAGAACCGGTTTCCATCCTTGTTTTTGTGCTCCTTAGTTGTATGAACAGACTGCTGTAATTAGGTTTAACTATCCTCAGCTTCGGCCATTGCTCTTCTTTATGAGTTTAACTCTTCATGAGCAATATTTGACAGAAAACCTGTACTTTGTGGCTGGACTTCAGTGTTTATGTTTTTTATTATAGAGGTTTTAGTGTTTGTTTTAACATCAACCCGCCAAGGGTTACAGATGTAAATTAGCGCTCTGTAAAATCTGCCACGTCTACACCAGTAAGCAATGTTCCAATTAATAAGCGAGAAACATATTTTTCTTTTTAAGTAGAGCAATGCAAAATATCTTTGTGTTGTTTTTTTTTAGATATGTTTATGGTGGTCTGAAGCTGTTTTTCTTTTCATTACGGTGAACAAAAAGAAAGCGATTAAATAGAGCTTGTTGGTATGTTGGTGTAACGACAATATTTTTACATGACTGTATATTCTTCTTCGGGTACTCTGCTTTCCTCCCAGAGACCCAAAAACATGACTTTTAGGTTAATCGTTCGCTTCAATTTGCTATTAGGTGTGTGTGTGAATGGTTGTCTGTCCTCTCTCTTAGTGCTGGACGGTATAGAAAAAAAACCTATACTGATAAAATAGAAATTGTATTGATCAATATCGATAATTATCAACAAATTCAAAATACAGATTTGAAGTGCAGCCCTGACCATTTTATGCTGTTGCTTAGCGACCTATTTTTAGATACAGCACACACAAACACTGAATTCAAACTCAACCCTCTATTCAACCAACTTTTTACCAAAACTGCAAGTGTAAAAAAAAGAAAAGAACGTGTGCTCATTGAAGTTTTTGAAGGGGGCGGAGCTTGGTTCCTGGGTCTGTGTTTGCGATTGGTTGGGATGATGTAATGACTGTAATATTTTTTTACCCTTTTTTCCTATCATTGATACACATCTATTGATTGATATATAATGTTTCTCTCTCTCTCTCTCTCTCTCTCCCCCCCCAGGATAAACCTTGCTACCTCCCATTTCACATTTTTAAAGTCTGCACACAGTGTTGTCTCCTTCAGTCTGAAAACAGCACATTTCTAAGAAATAATTCACATGTTTTTGTTCATGCCTAAAGATGACTGAGGGTGGGAAAAGAATCCCGAGTGAGGTCATCGTAATTCATGCATGAAAAAAAGGGTTGAATCACAGTACAACATAGTCAAACATAGTCAAACAGAGTGAAAACTGTGGCAACAACCTAACCTTTGATTTGTCATAGTGCACATCTTGTTGAAGCCACAGCGTTCCGTTTTGAGGTGCTTAAAAATTTGCGAACACTGAAAGGATATGTTTTTTATTTTAAAATGTGGCTTTAAGCATCGAACTTTCACTCCGTTACTAAAAATAGACTCAGTCTGATTCGAATCAATGACATTAAAAGAAGAATACTGGCACATTTATCTAGTAACATGACTAATCCAGATGTGAGTGGCATGAGCATGAGATCAACCGCCCCCCAATTTGTATTAAAAGAAATACAAAAGTTAGCCTTGTTCTTGTTCAGTAAAAGCTTAACCTGAATGTTTTCACTGTCTTCTGATCAGGAGAATATTTCCCTAAAAGCACAAAAGAGTAAAATCGGGATGTGGTCGGATTTCCTGACATTATTTGTACAATTTTTTTTTTTAATCTTTCTTAAATACTGCTGTTGGACTGAGGTCCCTGACTTTCCAAAAACATTACGGTAATTCTTGTTTTTTACCCAACAGACTCATGTCCAGTTGTCCAATGGTTTAACTCAGAACCAATTGTTTAATCAATGAGGGGAAACAGCCCCGGTGAAGTGAAACATGCCAAACTAAGCGACTTTTTTCAACCATGTTTCACAGCTGGAATTTTTGTGCTGAAGCTTAATATTTTCTTCCTTAGAAAAAGCCCCTTCTCGTTTCATCAAACCGAGTCCTGTTTAACTGTAATCACTTCTATCACGCGCAGTGATCTCAGAGTAAACTACAGTCCTAAATCTCTTCAACACTTGCGCTGTCTGAATGTGGTTTTGTGAAGTCCCAAATCTTTATAAAACAGATCTGAAACCATTTTTCATCCAGATGAGCTAATTTTACCTTCAGATCACCCTCTATTGCTTGTGCTGCGTTCTGTTTGCCTCGGAACTCGAAACTAACAAATCGCAGATTACATCATCTCTGCCATTTCTTCCAGTTTCCCTCTTGTCGTACAATAGGAAAAAAATCATGGACGCTCGCACATAAGCCCTCTTTAAACTTACGAATGAGCCTCGGAATGCATTTCTTATTAGAAAACCTTTGTCTTTTTTACAAGCCCAGCTGTTAAACTGAACCTGAAACGATGAACGACATTAGGCAGCGACTCTTCATTCCTCGTTTAGCCACTATGGCTACTGTTGTTGAATCTACGCCATGTTTTGCGCATATAAACAGTGCTGAAACATCTTACGCACACTGAAACTGAATGTTAAATAATCGAGAACTGCTGAAGACAGTCAAAGATCGAAGTTTTACTCAATGCTGCTGCGAGTGGCAGCCAACCGTGAACGCTGAAGTCAGGTATGGTCCTATTGTACCGACTTTCCAACTCGAAATTCCGACTTTAGGGACCATTCCATTGGACATTTCCGACTTGCAGGTTGGAAATTCCGACCGTCCGAATGGAACGCAGAAATATTATCTCAGTTACTGTAATTAAAACACTGGATAATGTTTTTCCGATAAGTGAAAAAAGACATATAATACACATCACCTTCGACATTCAAATAATCTATAAAATCAAATAGAGTCATGAGTTATGTTTATTACATTGTATGAACTCTTAGGGATGCCAATTGTTGGGATTTTGCGAAGATGTCTCAATTTAAATGTTTAATTTAATTATTATATGTATAAATGTATACTATAATAATGGAGTTTTTTTCCAAGTTAATACATTTTCTCAAAAGAAATTCAGGACAGTTCAAACACTTTCAGTGGGAGATTATATTTGCCTTTTAGATACACCAAGGGTGTTTTTTTTTTAAAAAAAACAACATATTTTTCATGTACATGTTTTGAAATCTGATGATATTTCAGGCTCATTAATGCAGAAACCTTAAAAGTTTTCAAACTTTTAAGCACCATGAGAGTAGACCAATGTGCCAAGTTCTTGCGCTTCTCACACAGCAGCTCTTGTCTTTTGTCCTGTTTTGCCATTCAAGCAACATGCGATCAGCTGAGAGTAGATCTTTCCGCAATCACTACCAACACACAAGGAGTATCATTTTAGAATAAATATGTTTAAAAAAAGCCTTACAGACCAGGCGCTGAGTTGGAAAGTACAAGAAAGCATTTAAAATATGCGGTTTAGCACTCAAGGCTGTTCATGAACTCGTTGTGTGTTGAATTAACCTGCCAAAAATCAAGAGGTCACGTTTTCAATTCAAGTGCAGGATTTCATAGAGGAGTGGCATCCAAGGGGGCAGGGAGGAAAACGGCAGAATAGCACAACTACATTCAGTTTTTAAAATAACAAAAAGTATTTCATAGAACAATTTATTCATTTTTTACCGCAGTTATTATGTAGCCAATACAGTTTCATTCAAACGACATGCACGGGCAGACCATTCGCTAAATCTAACTCAGTTCTTACTTGGATGAGGATTTTACACATTTTGTGAATTTTTTGCCTGGTTGAGGAATGATAGATAAGTTACAGAAGTATGGATCTTATATATATTTACTAAAGTATCAGTATTATTGACATTGTGGGGGGAAAAAAAGTCTAAACTTACTCAGGGCTATTAAAATGCCGGAGACAAACATGACGACAGCAAGGATGACTCCTGTAGTCCGCAGCGTCTCATAATCTACGGGGGACAAAACGACAGGTGAGTAAGCCAAACCATATTGCAAAAACTCTGCAAAAACTCTGCTGTACAGCGCCTCCAAGGGGTGTAAAAGTATACCCCTCTAACTTTCCCATGTTATTTATAGAACAACCACAAACTTAAATACTTAAACTAACATATTTTATGTGGATTTATATTATGGACCAATTTTAATTTGTGCATGAAATATTAGCTTAAACACTTAAACTAATATATTTTATTTGGATTTATATTACAAACCAATTTAAATTTGTACATAAAATAATTTAAAATTAAACCGCTATACCAAGGGTGTGTTTTTCTTCCTAAAATAAATAAATAAATAAAATTGTACATGTTTGGTATACCCCTCTAACTTTCCCATGTTATTTATAGGAACCACAAACTTAAATACTTAAACTAATATATTTTATGTGGATTTATATTATGGACCAATTTAAATGTGTGCATATTTTGAAAGCATAATGAAAAGAATACACAGTTTTGAACTACTTTTACTGCTAAAAATCTGAAAGGAGTGTCATTGCATTTGCACTTTGATACTCCTAAATAAAATCTGGATGTCACCAGCCAACTTTTGATGGAAATGCAACGTTTCTCTTGGTAGGATTTGCACCGTTTTGCATATCTAGGCACTGACATATCTGTCCAATCTTCTTTGCGAAATAGCTAAACTTCAGTAAGATTGTAGAGGAGAGCCTCTACAGAAATCTGATTTCAAGGCATGCAGGAGATTCTCAGTTGTGCATAGCTTCACATTTTGGTCTGGACTTTGACTGGACCACTCTTACCCATGAATATGCTTTAATCTAAACCATTCTAGTGTTGCTCTGGCTGTATGTTTTTGTTCATCGGCCTGCTGGAAGACAAACCTCTACCCAGTTGTCAAATCCTCCAAAGCTTTCTTCTAGTTTTGCCCTTTACTTTATCTCCAAACATTTACCCATCAACTCTGACCAACTTCCCTCTCCCTGCTGAGTTAAAGTATCCACAAAGCGTGATGCTGCCGCCACCACAATTAAAGCACGTAAAGTTGTTGCACAACCTAACCCTGCTTTGGATCTCTTCATAGTTGCATCCCTACCTCATTGGGTCTCTACAGAAGACAACTGCTTTTGATTGATTTTATTTATGATTTTCAGATTAAATGGGGACTGAATATCTATGCATGCCAGGATTTTCCATTTTTTTTACTTCATTGATTACATTTTGTTAAATATTACATTTTTATTAACCCTCCCCCAAGCATGACGCTGCCACCACCATGTTTTGGCATGGGGGTGACGTGCTCTCAGCCTTTCCACCTGTTGGCCAAAAGCATCCAGTTTTGTTCTCATCTGACCACATCACCTTCTTCTAGGTCTGTCCTGTGCTGTATTGATGCTCCCCTTGCCTGCAGTTTTGCTGGTCGGCCGTGTCTTGTGAAGTTTCTACACTCTTTCCATTGAGATTATATAAAAACCTATTATATTGTTTCAAAAGAAAACAACTTTAATCTTTCAAACGACTGCATTCCTTACCAGTCTGCTGTGTTCCTGGGTCTTCGCGATGCCTTTTGTTCACTTATGTTCTCTGACAAACCTTTATGGGATTTACTGAACCGCTTTATTTATACTCATTGCAGTGGATTCTCTACCTTACTCTGTGCAGGTCTATCATGTAAAACCCGTAGAGAATAAATAACGTTTGTGGTGTTAGTAAGGAGCTGGACTTGGTTGAGATCTTACCATAATGAAAGTCACTTTGGTCTGGAAACACTGATTCTGTAAGAGAAAGATTCTCATCATTTACAAAGCAAGAAAAGCTCATTTCAGGGGGAGCATTTTAAAAGCTGTGCTGAGACTGAGTGGGGTCCTCTCTTCTGCGCCCCACGCCTGCAGGCTTGGCTTCAACACACTTCAGGAGATTTTTTTTTTTTCCTTCTCTCGCCCTGCACAGAAAGGCACTCAATGCGGCATCTTCACTCAGCAGAAAAAAAAAGGGTTGCAAGGCAGCAGCAGCAGCAGCACGGAAAGAAGGTGGGAAAGGAGGGGGTGAGAGCTTGAACAGAAACAAGTTGTCTTTTCCACCGCAATCTAAAATGTCCACTTTTTTTCCTTTTACTTTGCAGCAGGAATCCAAATGTGTTGGAGGCTGGAGACTCCATCGCATTGGGGTTTAGTTGACTGGATGTCAATAATGCAGCTTAGCTGAACTCTCTGTCCCAAATGTTTGAGTTGGCAAATTATATTCATCACCACAGCTTTCGCTCAGCCACAAAACTGCCCTGTTTTACAGAAGTGCTACAAAACTGGCCTTCCCAGCCCGGTAGTTTTCTCCAGAATTTCCTTTATTGTGACACCGATCCAAGCACCAGCACTATAAAAAGCTTACATTAGCTGAACAAGACTCCAAATATAAATATGGGGATCAAACCAACCAAAATTACATTTTCCTCATTTTGATCCAAAAATAACTTTGAGAACTAAAATGTTACAGACATAAGTAAAAAGGAACAAACCCGAGGTGGCCATGGCTGCGCTGCAAAGATGCTGAAGAGCTTTGTCTCCTCTTGGAAATTTTGCAAGTTGCTGGGTTGCACTCACAGCCTGGGAATGGATGGAGAAACTGGGCAGTGCAGCAGGCAGAACAGCTTAGTGTGCCTGCATTGTACAAGCTCAGCGGGGCTCCCTCTGGCGGTTAAAGCGAGTCACTGCATGCATCTTTATTCGCAGCGACTGGTGCAATCGGGGGGCAATCCCAATAGTGATAAACCTTAGAGGCAGCATACTAAATGGGATGGTGAGGGATGGTGATGCTGGGCCAGCCCAAAGTAGAAAAAAAAAGAGATATAACAAAGAGACAATCCTAAAAAACTACTGTAGATCGTAAAGTCTTGCATTATATGTAATCATATACTTCTGTGAGCATTTTTATTTCATGGAAAAAAATACCAGAATAAATTGCACATTTTGTTTTAAGAAAATTCTAATCCTTTCATTTTGATTATGGCCATTTATGTGCAGAGACACGGGTTGGCATGCTGAAACTGCAGCGGTTTCCATGTTCTCTGCTGAGGTGCAGAGGGAATACAACACCCTTATGCACCATTTCCTCGCACATGCACTGCCGGCTTTACCACAGCATAAAACCTGCGATTTAACAGCACAAGAAACAAAGAAGGGCGCAATAACAGGTCTTAAAGAGGGTGTTCATGAACGCTGCATAATGCAGTGGGTCCTCCTTCACTGCTGGTAGCTACTACTGCATGTGTAACTGAACTGTGTGCAGTGTCAGCAGAAACATGAGCGCAGTCTAACAGATGGCCACACACACACACACAGTTCTACAACTACACTGGTATAAACTTAAATATTTAGCGTGAAATAAAAATCAGAAAAAAAAATACAATTTAATTTAAACATTTGCTTTATTATCTAGCATCTGTTTGGAAATCAGAGAAATACAAATGAGAATCACACCATGGCTAATGTATAAACATGAAACATTATCTAGTGACAGTTTCTGATGATAAAACCATAAAAAAGGAGGAAAAAAGAAAGAGAGAGAGAAAAAAATAGCTGGATTATGTCATTTTTAAAAAAGCTCAACGCTGTCCCTCCTGCAAGGATTGCTCTCTGCTGTCTTCGTGGTGTTTGCCGCCATCTAGTGGGGGGAAGCCGGCAAACTGCAGCGACAACGGAAAGAAATTAATTTCTCATTTAAATCAGTGGATTTACTGAGGATTCACACTTACCAGCTTTTAAAGAGGCTCTGTTAAGCTGGAGAGAGAGAAAAAAAAATCAAGTATTTATTTATTTATTTATTGCCACAAATTACAGTTGAATAGTTTGTTATATACAAATGTAAAAGAAAGCTAACATACCTCGCTGGACAGGTGATTCAACTTGGGGACCCCGGGACCTAAAGAAATCACACACATACATACATTATATAAATATACAAAGATACATGGTATATTTGCACATTTAAAGTTGTCTGATAAGAATACAAAAACATGTCTTGGTTTCATTCTGTGTAACTCACCTTGACTTGTCACTGTTTGAACAGGTACACTTTCGACCTATTAAAAAGTATGGGTAGGAGATTAAGCACAGAATAAAATATTTCTATACATATGAGACTGTTACATTGTAACATGTATGTGTGCGCATATAAAATCAAGTGAAAACATCAATACACATTGAATATGTAGGTCAATGGTCGTGTTATTTTGGGTCAAAAGCAATGCTAAACAGGTGGGTTTTCAGTCTTGATTTAAAGGAACTTAGTGTTTCGGCTGTTTTCTGGAAGTTTGTTCCAGATTTGTGGAGCATAGAAGCTGAATGCTGCTTCTCTATGTCTGGTTCTGGGTATGCAGAGTAGAACCAGAAGATCTGAGTGGTCGAGAAGGTTGATCAAAAAACAACAAATCCTTAACGTGTTTTGGTGCTAAGCCATCCAGTGATTTATAAACTAACAGAAGCATTTTAAAGTCTATTCTCTGAGCTACAGGGAGCCAGTGTAAAGACTTTAGAACTAGTTTGATTTGCTCCGTCTTCCTGGTTTTGGTGAGAACGCGATCAGCAGCATTCTGGATCTGCAGCAGTTGTCTAATTGACTGTTTTGGATAGATTTGTGAAGACACCGTTGCAGTAATCAATGCAACTAAAGATAAATGCATGGATGAGTTTCTCTGGATCGTGTTGGAGAAAAACGAGGTTGAAAATTAGGGTTAGGGTATGTGAGAGCTGCTGGACTGTAAGACATGTGACCAATCCTGTCATTTGGTCCAAATGGCAGGAATTGGTCAGAGCTTTGGTTTGATTTTTTTCAGGCGATCCCCCTGAGAAGTGGAAGCGCATGTGCAGTTATTCAAAAAACAGACTTACTTACAATTCTGGAAAAATCACAGACTCAACTTTAAGGCTGAACGTACCACTGTGACGAAAGCAAGAGCTGCCAAGCCCACAGCTGAACCAAAATAAACACGGCAGCCCAGATTACCCTTAGCGGGTTCTCATAACGCCTGCTGCATATATTTTCATTTGCCTCAAAACCGTTCACGGTAATTTTCCCTCTAGAAATGTTGGTCAAGTCTAATCCTATGAGTTGAGATTTTACCAGAATGTGTAAAAAAAGGATGAATTATAAAAAGGAGCATATAGGGGAACAGGCTCAGGGCGGCAATTAGTGCAAGATCTGCCACTGGTACAAGCAAAATGGAAACAAGAAATATTTAAATGCTTATTCGATAAACTCAGTTTAGCAAACAACTACAATCTATTACAACTTCTAAACAAAAGTGTTTAGATACCAAATATTCTTTCCAGATTTATGTATGTTTATATTCACTTTATGTTTCCCCTCTTACACTTGCCCCTTAGCCCGTGTAGCATTTGATGACACACGTTCTAAAACGCTCCTTAAATCAAAGTGAGATCAAACAGACTTTCATCAGTTCAACAGGATATTATGTAGAGAATAAATAAAGCTTAAATGCCCTGACAGATGAATTTCAAACAGATTTTTAAAGTCCGGAATAGTATTAGTAGCATGTTTACTGATCAAAAGGCATAAACATTAAATGGTATTATTTCTTTCATGTAGCTGTTAACTTCGACTTGTCTTTCTACTTAAATCTCTTTGAATTTCATATTAACTGCAAAAAAAAAAAAAAAAGAGATCAATAACAGAAATACGTGGTGGTTTTGATTAACGTTTACAAGCTGATTCATCCCAAAAATCATGATTATTTGATGTTTCCTAAGCATCTGTGAGTAAATGGTAAATTTTCCTCCTGCCTTCAAAAAGGTGCTAATAACCCGGTTTTCACTAACTCGAGTCCCTGTAAACACACAAAGGAAGCGCTGCAGGTCGAGGTTGAGTCTCGCTAAATTATTTATCGCCTAGTCGTGGTTTCACGTCTCTAACTGGCAGAGAGGCAGCAGGATGAGCTGGCAGGTGGGAGCAGGAATCTTGCGAGGACGCCACGAGTGAAGGAAAAGGACGAGCTGTGACGGCCAAAACGCCGCGAGCGCGCCGCCGCTTTCCAAGAAGCCTGTGCGAGTCTCTGAACCCGTTTTACATCTGCGACCTTCAACACTTACTGACGATGAGGAAAATGCCCAGCAGGAACAGAGCGACAGCAAAAACCAGGCCACCGATTCTCAGAGATTCATAATCTGAAACAAACAACAACAAAAGCAAGAACAGCAAAAGAGAAGTTAGGGAAATGTTTGCAAAGCTGAAAGGAGACATACTGGAGATTTTATCCTAAAAGGACAGAAAATAAAGAACCATGTTGAGGCATTTGCTGAGGCTTCTGAATTGCATTTTAATTTAAAGAAGAGCACTGCAGAGATAATGTTCTGACTCATAAAGGTTTTGGTGGGACACCACAAAGTCATGCCAGCTGCCGACTTCAGATCTGCTCAGATTAGGATTGCTTAATTAATACCCAAAGGAAGAAATGCTTTACAGTGAGGTGAGAAAAAAATATGTTCGTTTTACGCACCACACACACAATAAAAACTAACACACAGCAGACCCCTCCAAAAAAAGAGAGATATTTGAAAATAAAAGTACTCTACCAATTAGGACATTCCAGAAGGAGACATCTAAATGTACAATTATTTTAACTCAAGCCAAGTTATATCATTATAAGATTAAATATATTTTAAAAATTAACACAAAATAAAAAATGCTCATTCCATATAGGCCATTAAATCTGTAAAGTGTCCTCCGCATCCTACTCAACTCAGTAACAGCTGCAGGAACAGGGAGCTCTTTTTCTAATGTTGTGTCGTGCATTTTATGACTAAGAATCTCCGTCCAAAGAGAAGAAGCTGAAACTCGCTGTGTGGAGGATGGGAGTCATATTTAAAATGGAAATGCTATCCGCTTGTACCTGCCTGGTTTACAGGGATAGAAGAAACCGCCGTGGCTCACCAGTCAGTCCAGCTGACCATTTAACTATTTGATTTAAGGCACTTCTCTCCTTTAAGGATGTGTGGCTGAATGAGGACACCAATGAAGGAGACAAAAGCGATTCAATGAAAGCATGAAAAAACTTGGCCATTAGGGTTCGGTCGATATGAAAGTACGAGAGTTACGTCAAACTCGACAGACGCCGATTAGCCTTTTTACACACAGCTTCACAATTTTTCATCAATACTAGTCGCCAGATATTTAGAGGGATTGCAGACGTTCAATGATCTGACCTTTGATCAAAATGACTTTGTGCATGCACAGCTTCCACCAAAAATCAATGAACATATCTTTGATTTTTTTAAACTGAAGGTAAAACTTCTCACACCAAGGAATTAGGTCATCGACCACTGGGCCATGGCTGCTTTCGTTCTTCCGAAGCAGCCGGAGAGCAACCGAATCCTCAACATACTTCAACAAATACTTTGTCATGTCTGCTTTGACACACGGTGACAGCACACAACCCTGAGGTGACCCAGTAGATTTGTGTTTTAGGTTTGGGAGGATACCATTTACTCTCACTCTCTATGTCCAGCAGGTTAAAGGTGGCCTATCATGCTTCCTTTAAAAACAAGTTAGTATAGGTCTATGGGCTGCACAAAACAAGCTCACTATATTTTCTGCACAAAATCATTCTCAGATGATGAGATTTCACCTCCCCAGTTCAGCCAACTATGTGCTTCTTTGACAATGAGCTGTTTTAGGACTCTGTCACTTTTATGCAAATAAGCTATAGCTGGCCACACCCTCCAACTCAATGTTTACACTCACACTGTGTACACATGAAAATGGCTCCAAACAGATGGACAATGGTTCAAGCATACATGTTTGACCATGAGTCAGACCCAGAAGCAGAAGAAGTGGAAGTTCCTGCACAACTGGCGAGGACGCAACAAGCGGTTTCTGAATGGTACGTTTCTAAATGGACCCAGGGCTATCAGTAGTCTATTGTTAGCATTAGCTTGCATTAAATGACAAATCATGTCAGGGTTTCTCCAAGAAAACTGGTTAAGCCTGGCATTGTTTGGGGGGTGTTATTGCGGCAGAACAGAGTGTTGCGTGGCGCAGTCTTGCGCAGCTCCAAGGGCGGGCTCAGACCAACAGGACCTGGTCATTGGGCTGTCTGTGTCCCTCAAGCTAATAACAGCTAGTGTTAGCTTATCTCCGGTAGGTTTACTGCTTCACTGTTACACATGCAGGAGATTTACTGATCGTTTTATGTTGCTTTCAAACGTCCATCTCATATTGTTAGCTTAGCATGTAGCATCGGTCAACGTTTTGTTTTCCTTTTCTGTCTGCCTGGGAAAGGCAACGCTTTTGTGTATATTAGTATGTCTATAAAGGGGGTCCGATGGTTTCTTCTAGCTGTACTTTACATGTTAGCAGACTTTAACACTTCCAGCAGCAGCTTATTATTTGGGTCAGGAGAGTGGTTGCAGGGAAGCCTATAATACAGTGGTGGAATCCCTGCGTGTTAATGCCGGAAAACGATTGTACAGTTGATACATTGGTAAAACCATAGACATAATATAAGAGTAGACGCGTCGTTGGGCGGGTTCTGCCTATGCTGCGATGCGTCAGAGCGTCCGCCATCTTAAATGTGGCAAATCTGCAGTTACTCAGTCACTTAAACAGTATCGGAGGGACTTTAATCTCTGAATATACTTTGTATTCGTAGTATTTTGTTTGTAATATTGCAAGTTTATTTTCGTATCCCTTTAGCTTCATTCACCTGAATTTATTCTCCTAAAGAATAAAAATATTTAAAATAATCTAACTTGGCCCTATTACTCCAGGAGTGAAATAATTCTGCAAACTGTGACTATTCTGGAAATGTTCCCCCTTAATTCTCATAATATGATGTTTTTATCATAACATTATCACTTTTGTGTTTGTTTGTTTATTTTACTTTATTGACCTAGGACTTTTTTTCCCTCATATTATTAATTTTACCTCTTTAATACTCCCCCAAAAAGTCTGTTCCTAAAGGTTCACATGTGACACGGTTTTTCTGAAATAATGAAGACCACAATGTTTTGTATTTACCAAATTGATCCTTATATAAATTGATCCTTATATTCATAACACATACACACACAATATATATATATATATCCGTCCGTCCGTCGTCTTCCGCTTATCCGGGGTCGGGTCGCGGGGGTAGCAGCTTCAGTAGGGAGGCCCAGACGTCCCTCTCCCCAGCCACTTGGGCCAGCTCCTCAGGAGGAATCCCAAGGCGTTCCCAGGCCAGCCGGGAGACATAGTCCCTCCAGCGTGTCCTGGGTCTTCCCCTGGGTCTCCTCCCGGTGGGACGTGCCCGGAACACCTCTCCAGGGAGGCGTCCAGGAGGCATCCTGACCAGATGCCCGAGCCACCTCAACTGGCTCCTCTCGACGTGGAGGAGCAGCGGCTCTACTCTGAGTCCTCCCCGGATGACTGAGCTCCTCACCCTATCTCTAAGGGAGAGCCCAGACACACTACGGAGAAAACTCATTTCAGCCGCTTGTATCCGGGATCTCGTTCTTTCGGTCACGACCCAAAGCTCGTGACCATAGATGAGGGTAGGAACGTAGATCGACCGGTAAATCGAGAGCTTCGCCTTTTGGCTCAGCTCTCTCTTCACCACAACGGATCGGTACAGCGCCCGCTTCACAGCAGACGCTGCACCAATAATATATATATATGTGTGTGTGTGTGTGTGTGTATTCATAACACATACACACACATATATACATATATACATATATATATATATATATATATATATATATATATATATATATATATATATATACATACATACATACATAAGCGGTGAAGAATCAAATGGAAGTACAAAAATGTGCAAAAGTGAGTTTACATGATAGGCCCCCTTTAAAAAAATTGAGCTGTAACAAATAGAAAAAAACTAAAAAAGGCAATCATTATAATTTCTGTTTCAGTTATTTCTATGGGGTTCCTTTCCTTTGTTTCCCCTCTGAAAAATCCAAACATTTTATAATGCCGCTAATACTTGACATTAGGTTACAATAGTCAAGAAAACAACCATAACATTTTTCTTAACTCAGAAAATAATCGAAGTGCAAGAAAAGAAAGAATATAAATGGATGTTTCATCCACTCAGTGGTTTCCAACATGTGTGGTTTGTGACCTTTAAAAGCAAGTCTCATCGGTCCTCTGTCACAGCGGAACAGAGGGAAAAAGCTAAAAAAACACTACATAAATATCTTTTGCATTTATCTTGGGACACTTTAACAGCTGGGTTTGGATCTCCAACAGATGGGATTAGAAATTCATGGGAACAGATTTGATGCTCTTAAAAGATCAAAGAGATGAGAGAGAGAAAGATGTTCAGATGGTCAGCAGCAACTGCAAATCATGTTGCATTTTTGCAAAAACTCAAGTATATGATAAAAAAATAGCAAATAAAAGGAGATTAGCACAACTAAATGATACACTGCATTAACCCTTACATATTTATTTGGATTAAAAGCAATGCAGCATATTGAAACTCAAACTGCTGAAAGTCTTCCTGTTCCTCTGAGAGACATGGACCAAAGGAAACAAATGTATATATTTCATACATGAATGAAGGGCTTCAGACTTTACCTCTAGAACTTGGTTTGTGGATTTAGTTATCCTCCATCCCAGAAAAACTTTTCAAATTTGCCCTCAGTTTAAATTTAGCCCCTGTAGGAAACATGTTGCACATATCTCATGGCTGTCCAGGGCTATAAATGTTCCAATTAACACCTTTCTGACAATGAATAATAATATATAAATGTTTATAGACTCTTCACAAAGGATTCTGGTGTGATGAACAGAGTGCAAATGCACTGAGTAAGAAGTGCTTTACTTGATCAAAGGACAGCATATATTAATAAAACACTTCTGGTAGTCATGAAACAGGCCTATTTTGCTGGATCTATATAAACTATATATTTCTAACAAGACAAGCCAGTTCTAAAGATACTTATTACTCAGGTAAATAGTAACAAAATGAGCGACCAAGTCCTGGTTCTGACCGCAGTTCTGTAGAAATGTTGTGCAAAGAGACAGTTTGATTTTAGCCCAAAACATCAAAGAGTTAAAGTAGATGACCGGACTGAAATTCCTTCAAGCTCAGCAACGGTTAACAGAAATCATTATCTGCACTTACTCATGTATAAGGAGCTTATGAGATATAGAGAGCAAAGGTTTGCTTTTAAAAAACAAATCACTGCATCCAATAAAAAAAAAAAATTTCACCGAGCATTCCACGTCTAGTTTTAAGAAAGTACAGGTATGTTTAAAATCTCACATTAGATCAAGCTTTTACTATTTTATCCAACATCGGTTATTGGTTTATGATGAAGCAAACATTTTTTTATGTTTGTGAAACAACATATTATCCCAACTTTTAGCCTAAACTTATGTTACTCACAGCCAATATTTTTCCAGCAGTTCTTAACCCAGACTGATACAATTTCTTAAGGCAAAAAACAAACAAAACATAAACAACTTTAAGGAAAATATTACAGTGTAGATTTTTTTATTGCATAGAAATAAAATGTTATATTCATAGAACTGAAAGTTAAAGCACCACCATGCCAGCACCTACAGATTTTTCTCATATCCCAAAAGAGGAGTTGTGGATATTAAACAGGAATGTGCACATAAACCAGAAATATTTGTTGCTTTATGTGAACACTTAGTCAGTTGTGGAAAAAAAAAAAGATTTTTATCACCTCTGAAAATCAACTTAAAATCATCAGAAAAAAATTAAATAAATAAAAAAAAGAGCCAAATAAGGCAGGGTGTGCCTCCTGCTCAGGCTAAAGGGGCTACATAGACACATTGTTTTCAAATAATATAAACTAAAAGGCTTGTTGAAATAATCCTGTACACTGTTTGGTTAGGTTTAAACTAAAATGTAAATGCATGTGAATTTTACCTTGTCTTTAGTTTGGTCACAGCTTTATGGTTAATGGCAAACAAAAAGTACTCTATCTATCTATCTATCTATCTATCTATCTATCTATCTATCTATCTATCTATATATATATATATATATATATATATATATATATATATATATATATATATATATATATAGAGAAATAAATTACTGATTTGTGATGTCCCTAAGACATGCATAGGGTGAAATGCCATATCTTTACTTTGAGAGCACTAACATTACACTTCCATTTGTGCAATCTAAACACTTCGCTGCTGAAATAATCAAATCAGCAGACAGGATGTCAACTGTTTCTTTTGGCTCCTCTGCAGAAGCTCTCACCCAGAGGTGAAAGTTTTCCATCTCCTCTGAAAAAGCGAGACCAAAATGCTCACTCATCTCAGCTTTCCAGATGTTTCCCGAGCAGAGGGGTCGACCGTTAAAAGGAGCACCTTAGTGCGCTCAGTACTCACCATAATGAAAAGCGCTGTCAAAGTCTGGAAGAGAAGAAAAAAAAAAAAGACAGACAGAGAGGTAATGAATGAGAGGCAGATGTAACCAGTGACACACATAAGGTTCTGCTCAGCAGATGACAGATTTGCAGTTGTTTCAGGACATCAGTCGCTCATACATGCGATTTAAATACCATTATATTGTTATAGAGTTTAATATGCTTCGCTTCGGCTTAAACTGTCCTCACCTTTGTCATCTTCTGCTGCTGAGGCTGTAAAAGAGAAAAGAAGATTTCAGCTGGTGGTTTAAGCGCCTGTCAGCAAAAGTGACAATAGCTGACCGTGCTTAGCCCGGCGCAGAGGGAGCATTCAAGTCTCACATATCGGGAAAAACAAAATCCTACTCAAGTGAAAAAGTATGTTTTTACTCTCCTTTAAAACAATACCTAAACTCATTATCTGACGAATCGAATAAAGGAAATTGTGAAATGCTTCGTTATGCAGCGGTGGGTGATTTAAATGTAGGGAATCACAAGGACCGTGTCAAGAGGATCACATGATCGTATGGCTGAATAAGTGTTACAACAGGAAAGCTATTTCTATAGTCCAGTGCCTGACAAAAGTGTTCATTCACGCTAGTACAGTCTCCAGACTTAGCTTGAAACTCAGCTGCATGGTTACAGAAAAATCTGAGCCATGAAATCAGATGTCAGTGGGTAGTTGTCCTGCAATTGGACGATTACTTCTTCTTGTCACATGTCAATGTGCCCCTGGGCAAGGCACTTAACCCCAAGTTGCCTACCGACTTCCTTATTGGTGAATCAATGTGTGAATGTTAGGGTGTGCGATTGGGTGAATGTTGCTCTAGTGTAAAGCACTTAAAATGGTCTTTATGACTAGGAAAGTGCTAAATAAATTCAGTCCATTTACCGTTCCTTGCCAACTTTTTTCTTTTTTTTTAACAAACTAATTGTTTTATTAGGATTTCCTGTGACAGACCAACTTAGTTTAGTGCGTAATTGTGAATGAAGCGGAGAATAATATGGTTTCTAATACAGACTAAACGAAAAGTGTGAATTTCTATTCACTCCTTTTATTGAGATACCCCCTAAACAAAATCAGGTGCAACAGCCTTCAAAATCTATCCAATGAGTCAGTCAGAGAATAATGAAGCAGCAAAGAGGAGAATGGTCACTCTGGAGGAGCTGCAGGAATCCACAGCTCGGGAGAGAGGATATGCGAATGTGGCGACTGTGGATGCATCTGTTCCATAAATATGGTCATTAGGGAAGAGGGCTGGACAGTGTCAGGAAAATATGTAAGATACGATTGCTGAAAATTGCACGACATTAATACAGCCTTCGTAAAAGTGCGGCCAAGTAGAAGGCGATTGGTCAAAGAAGGCCATCGGAAGTCTCGTTTGCCACAAATCATGTAAAGGATGCAGCAAACACGTGGAAGAAGGTGGTCTGGTGAGATGCTGCTCCTGCTCCTGCTTTTCTTTAGCAGGACAAGGGAAGCTGGTGAAAGCAGAAAGGAAGCCGGTAGGAACTAATTTAAAGGGCAGAGCTGGGTGAAAACAAGCTGGAGCAGGCAAAAGACTTGAGGGAACGGTTTAGTTAAAATGTGTTCACGTGTTAGACGCGCAGGGTCAAAGTTCAGGCCCAAATCTTACTGAGAATCTGTTGTCTGACTTGAAAAGTTCGCAATTCCTCTTCAACCAGTCTGAGTGAGGCCAAACACAAATGCCTGCCACACAGTTCAGATTGTGTCGGTCCACCACATAAAAGTTGCAACATGATCAAATTTGACAGTAGGAGTGTGAATACTTCTGCGTGGCAGTGTACATACTTACTGTTTAACGTCGCAGATAAAAATGATTGCAAAAGAATCAACTCTTTAAACAGTTATCCAACAGAGGGCGTATCGACGCGGAGTGACATTCGTAAAATTGTGATCATGTTAGTTTACTTCCAGCTATATTTTGTTTTATTGCCCGGTTGTTTGAGCTGGTCTGTGTGTGTGTGTGTGTGTGTTTTTTTTTTTATGTCAGCCTCTTCATGAAAAACAAGATTTGGCTGCAGCAAAATCTACGAAATCTCGGTGAAAACCACAAGCTTTACTAGGTAAATCGTAATTTCCACTTTCAGGTCAGTTGCATAACGGAAAGCATGCAGGGTCACTTAGCAACCGACTTTGGTTTGTTTCAGACACAAAGCAGGCATTGTTTGAGCGCTATCGTTTAGACAAGGGTCACCTGAATGTTAAGACCAGCTGACGTTTCACATCATCAGTTCATTTAAAGCTGTTATTACAAAAAAAAAAAAAAAATCCTGAGACGCTGTTAGGCACATTAAATCAAAGTCATGCGGGATTATTAGTTATGTGCACGGATAATTAAATAGCTGACTAGACTGCGTTGACAGACCCCTACAACATGTTCACTGGAGAGTGAGCGGTAGAGTCCTCCTGACATTACCCCTGACCTCATTCATAGACAAAATAAATGGAAACCTTTGGTCTTTTTCTCTATGGAGGCAAAAACATGTTTTGCCCTTCGACTAGCTTTAAAAAGCGACCCGCAGACAGACACGAGACTAAGTCAAGAAAAAAAAAAACAAAAAAAAACACAAAATCAGTGTAGGCAAATCTGCTTAACATCAAACCCTGGGCGTATGTGGGTTAACTCTGAATGACTGATTATTCAAACCGTAGAAACAAAAACCTTTTCTGGCAGCCAAAACCGCAGGCATAAAACAAAAATCTCCAGATAAATTATAAAAAAAAAGAAAAAAAAAAACCCTGAAAAGCAGGCTGGAGAATTATTTAGCCGGCCGACAAAACAACATAAAGGGAGTAAAGGCCATGCAGCTTCGGGGAGGGACCACTCCCGGGCAGGAAACTTACCGAACACCTCCCTGCCAAATGCTGACCCTGTCATACACACACGTCAAGGACTTAAAACACAACTACAGCAACGTACTAAAGAACCCGCCAGAAGGCTGCGGCTGCCAAACTATTAATGAAAAATGATACTCACCAAGTGCAGGAGCCAGCCAAGAGCTGAATGCCACCACCAATACAAGATCCATTGTGCCTGTTTTAATTAAAAAAAGAAGAAGAAGAAGAAGAAGAAAAACAAAAAACAAATGAGGAACACGTCCGGATTAAGGAGTCACATGAAGTTTATCTTAGATGGGGTTAGCTGATGTTCCCAAGAACACCAAGTGATAAGATGCTGCTCATAAATGGGCTTCTCAGCAGAGGCAACATTCTGCGTAGACCTTGAGTCTGCATTTTTTTTTTTTTTTTTACAATAACAAACGTCACATGTGCTTTATTAAAATGTCATACAAACATAAAGGAGCGCATGATGCAAAGTAGAAGGAAAAGGCTACATAGCTTTCAAACCTTTTTATCAGCCCCCTTTTATAATGATGTCCAAATCAAATTTCCTTCAGAAGTCTCCCAATTAGTAAGTAAAGTCCACCTTTGTGTAATATTATCACAGCATACATTCAGCAGTTCAGTGTTGGTCTCAGTGGTGTCTAAGAGAACATTAGGGATCAAAAGAGCCTCAAGAAGACCAGGGAAAACACTGCGGACAGGTCAGGGATAAGGATGCGTATAAACGCCGGGGCAGGCCATACAACAACATCTCAGACACTAAACATCTAATGAGACGCGGTTCAGTCCATTGTCTGGTAGGGCACGACTGCAAAGGGCTGCATCGTATGCAGGGATTTATGTAGTTGTGATACTGTTGCTGAAAACTGGATGAGAAATGTGTGATACTAATCTGGCCTTTGGGAAAAGGCAGCAAGAGGGAAGCCAATTTTCAAAGAAGCCCATAAGAAGCACCGCTTGCTACGAGCCAAATAGGAGACACGGGGGAACATGTGGAATAAGGGGGCTCTGGTCAGATGAGACCAAATTTGATTTTTCTGACCATCAAGCAGAACAGTATGCATGACCTTAAACTTAAAACGCTCCACGTCACTCCGGCCTAGCGTGAAACATGACGGTGGTGGCATCGTGCTGATGGAGGAAGATGCTGTAAAACACAGGCGAGTCCTGTTGGTTAGAGGCCTCACCTTCCAACAGGAGCCTGACTCCAAACATGCACACAGAGCTGCACTTGGATGATTTTAATCAAAACCCATTCGTGTGGTAAAGTGGCCAAGTCAAAGTCCAGACTTGAAAGTTGACGCACATGCTCTCTGTCAATTCTGACTGAGTATCCATTTGCGAATGGAGGCTGTAACCGCAGGAAAGTATGCTTCCATGTATCTTTTTCTTCTTTACAGTTTTGCGCCGCTCTGTGCTGGCCTATTGCATACCATCCCAACAATATACATTCAATAATGGGACTAAATCTGAATAAGTTCAAGGGGTGTGAGCCCCTCTAAAAGCCGCTGTGACGTCCCCTGGCAGAGTTTCACTGGATCTTGTTGACAGTCTCGGGGCTGAACCATACTGAGGTACGATACCGTGCAACAGAACAACCATATACTGACGAAGACTAAAGCAAACAGGGTTTCAGGTGTAACACGGATCCATCCGATGACTCGAATCCTGGCAGGGCGATAATGCTCCATCTTTGTAGACACAACATAGTGGGATCTTTGCCTTCATAATTTGTTTTGCAGGCTCTGAGTAGGAGAGGAGCGTTTATTTTTAGCTCTGCATCTCAGAACATCTTCTTGGCAGCAGAGAGGTGCAACGAAAAAGGGAGGTGTAAAGTTGCACTCGGTGTTTGGTCAGTGGATTCTGCTGGGTCATCAACAAGAGTGGTGGCGGCGGTGGTGGTGGTGGTGGTGGGTGGGGGGAGCCTCCTGGGGCTGTTTCTCAATCTATATATTATCTAGAACATTCCTCTGGGATTCTCTTACACCCTTAAGATTACAGGGAACCAGACAAGCTCTCGCAATTGGACACACAGGAGCTGCAGAAGGCCCTCCTTTTTTTTTTTTTTTGGAGATCACGCCAAGTGCGATTTTTCCCCGCTTCTCGGAGCGATTATGCCAGTACAGTCTCGAGACGTGGCAACACAAATGCAACACAGGTAGCTATAACTTAGCTATGCGGTTAAAGAAAATCTGAGCCATGAAATTAAACGTTTTTTTTTTGCAGCGCTCAGATCAAAGCGGCTGCCTCCTTAGCCCCCCCCCCCGAGCACTGCTGGGGATTCGTGCTCAACCGGTGCGGGGGTGTGAACATGGTGCCGGAGTCGCAGGGAAAAATGAATGCTTCGAGCTCAAGGAACGGGATTAAGTACAAAGGCCTGCCAATCAGGTTTAATCAAACAAATACAGAGCGAGCTATTCCAACAAGAGGCAATCCAATAATCTTGTTTGTTAGCCCTCTGAGTTATATAAAGGCAAATAATGGGGAGACAGTAAAGAAGCACATAAAGCAGCATTTTAAGCGAACTTAAGTGGCTTATAATAAACTGCAATTTACACGGTCATTTAGCAGGTAAAAAAAGAAGAAGAAAAAAAGAAGAAGACGACTTTGGTTCAGATGGCTTCCTTTAACAAATCAGTTCTCAAACCTCTTAAAACAATTATCACCTCAGTGAATACCAAGGGCTTTAAATACCAACGTACGTAAGGGATTGCGTGCTTTGGCTTTTTCACACAGACAACAAATAGGAGAAATTAAAATATCACGGTTTTGGACTTTAAAGTTATCTAAAGTTGAAATTGCTAGTGAGGAAGAAGAAGAAGTTTCTCACCATGCCAAATCTTAAAAATCCAACATGGCTGCTGCAACGGAACACGTCATTGGTATTCTGATTTGCAACAAGAACATTTTTAAATTGGGTTTTGGTGTCATTCCCAGGTCCATGAACCATCTTCAGATGTAAAGAAGAAGCCACTAGCACTCACTATTGGTTCACTGCTGCAGATTCTAATGGGAGCTCTCAAAATGATGCTCAGCTTTTGACTTATTCTTATCAGTTCGACACAGCAGGGTATTTATCTTTATACTTGCCTTAGAAATGCTTGATACCCCATTTTTCTACAGTAGTGGCACTAGTAAAAGAAACCCAAGTAAAACCACTAGTGGCGCACTCATAGCACAGTTTGAGCATTTTGGCATTAAGCCATAACAGTAGGGGTAGGTTTTGCTTTGCTACTACATGAGTAATCATGTTGTGGTCTGAGTTAAACAATGATCATCCAAACTTGAACGCATTACGCATATTTAGACTATTCCCAGTCCCATAACTTCCTTAAACAGCTTTAACCATAGACCCCTTTATCTCACTCCAGCTGGATCTGGCCCTAACCCTACACCCCCCCCCCCACCCAATTTGGATGCTATGTGTTTAAAATATAATGATAGCACATTATTTGCACATCTGATGCTTTGCATCTTACCTGTCGCATAATACTGTACAATATCTATAAGAAAAGATGTTCCTTTCGTGTTTGAATGCACAACAAGCAAAGAGGCATACCGCTATTAACTAACATTGCTAATTGTTTTTAGCTTAAACCAAAGCACAGCGATTACACTGTTCCATCCGTTTCCTCAGGTGTAAATAGAAAATGGTTAATTTCATGTCTCAGATGCATTTTCTGAATTCAAAGGTTAATAATTAATCACCTACACTTTAGTTTGAGAACCCAGAACTCCAACATAGATCAAACAATGATGTGTGTCGCCAGGGTTGCTGTCAGGAGTTTTGGGACCCATGTCGACCCCCCCCATTGTGTCGCCCCTGTGTGTCGCAACTAGTTGTGTCTCTATTATCAAGTCTAAAGCTGTTGTCAAGAAAGTGATTGGTAAATACTCTGAGAACTGGACTGTCCGGTCAAGATAAGGCTAAATAGTGCAGAAGACACATGACCTACAATTGTTTTGGGGGAATCTTTGGAGCTGCACTTCTTTAAGCAATGGTCGGTGACATTGTTCTTTTAAACTGAAATGAAGTTAGACGGCATTCAGTTCGTCTTGCACAGAGTTTGGATCCATAGAATAATGCCACACATTCTTGTGGCAAGTCAGAATACAGGCAGCCGATAGTTGCCGTGCTAAAGGTGCATTCTCTTTGCACTCCAGAGTTGGATTGTTTGCGTTCCTCGTTGAACCTCCCCCGCAAAGTCGGAATTCTGAATGGAAAAGTCTGAACTTGCGGAGAAGCTCTGAGTTCAGGATCCAGTTTGGCTGCATGCAAGCAGTGGTACACAGAGTGCCGTGAAATATCTCTATGTAAACATGATTCTTTCGTGCATGAAAAGGAGAAAAATATATTGTTATCAGCTTGTTTTGCTAAGTGCAGTTATCCTCAAAACAAATCTCGCTGTCTTATTTGCAACCAGAGATTAGGTCACTCGAATGTAGCGAAAGCACCATTAGCAAAATAAACCAATACCAATGAATGTATTCTCTTTATGTTTTCAGAAACTGATAGAAAATGCTAGAGAAACCTATTTTCCAGCTCTGTGTAAAACACTGGCTTAATGAGATAATGTCTAGCCTAAATCTTTCACTATTAGTCTGTTTAGGGACAGTTGCTCTAACCACAAAAAAAAAACAAAAACAAAAAAACAATCAGATCAGTGGTCGTTTGTTGAATATTGGGGTTATTTATTTATTTATTTTACTTTTTCTTGTTTTGCATCAAACTCTTTCACATTTCCCTGGAGTTTTAGTGCAGTAGTGGTCTTACAAACCAAACCACCTGGTCCTGATGTCGTTTCTTTTATTTCTCTTTTAGACGCAAACATGCCTCCTTGCAACACACATTTAGGATAAGCTTTTCCAAACATGTTTCCCTCATCCAATGGCTCTTTAATTCAGAAGAAAAAAAAACAACAGCAACAACCTTGGAACTGAAGGCATCGCATAAATCTAGACCCCTTTCCTTCCTGATCATCAGCATCAGACAGCCATGACCAGTGGTCCCCCCTTTTTTCGGGCTGGCGTCGCTATTTGCGCTAATTACCGCGATAAGTTGCGTGAGAGGAAATTTCCTCAGTAGGGATTGGAAGCGTGTCAGCCAACTCCATTAAAGCCGAGGTATTAGGCTACTGCGTCTGACAGCGACGCGCTGCAAGCAAAAAAAAAAAAAAAAAAAGAAAAAAAAAAGAAAGTGGGAACAGATAGCAGTTTTAAACATGCAAAGACACCGGAAATCACGAGCAGATGTGTGAAACGAGAGGGCATTTGAATCAGAGATGGAACCATAAGTCTTACGGTGGTTTGTTTACGCAGAGGAGGCGTTTACTAGTTGGGGGACAACTCAAAACCACCTGGAAAACTCCGTAAATGAGACTTAAGCTCTAAAGAAAAAGAGCGTTAAGTTTTTCCCCCCTCCTATGTGTTCATTTAAAGTTCTTACTTCTGGCAGCATCCATTGGTACAAAGCACGTCAAAAATGAATAACACCCAGTTCAAATCTGCACTATGAAACCCACTTACCGTGCATCAGCCGCTTGAGATCCGCAGTGAGTCAAACGTCACAAGAAAGTTTCCCACGTAGTTGTTGACTTGGGCCAAGCTCAAATATGCAACAACAACAAAAAAAGGGACTAATACATACAGGAAAATAACCTACTTGAAATAAACGGCCCTGGTTGCATTCTAGACCTGTAAGGTCCGGGCTCTGCTGTACAACTTAAGTCAAGCTCTGCTCCGTTTTAGTTTTTGTCTCAGGAATGAAGCAGAGGGGGGGGGGGGGGGGCGGGGTGCCGCTGAAGTTACTCCCAAAAATTACCCCGAGCTGCCCTGCCTTGCACCTTTAAACAACGCCAGCCACAGCTACTTGCAACCGGGCTCCTCTGTTACATGTTTATTTCCATATGGGGGGAGAATAAATAATAAAAGAAATCTGTTGCCTGCAGTGATTCTAACATATAAGGTCATAATGAGCTGTGATCGTTCTATCTTCTCCCCATAGGCACATTTAAGAGAACTTAAGCAGGGTTGAACACAGAGCTTGTTGTGCTGGGGAGTAATTTACTGACACAGGGGTGGGGTGGGGTGGGGTGGTAGGGGGGGAGACGCACGGTACAGTGAAGCCAAAGCATAAACAGTGAAGCACTTTCAGGGCCATAGCAGTCTGTCACGGAGGCAGTATGAAAACAGTCCTCATAAGGTTGCTCCTTCTGCAAACATGGTGCAGGGAAAAAAAACAAAAACCTGACAGATTCCTTTGCAAGTGAGCGAAAACAAAACTGAACCCAACTGGAAGCGGCTGCCTCATTATGGTTGGTCAGCAGGACATTCTAGAGTTTTGTTTTGGTTCCCAGATGCCCTTCCACAACAAGGACCTTGTGTTTTATCATCAGGTGGTGATGGATTTTCTCTCTCCTGATGTGCCCGCTGCAGCTGAGGCCAAGGACACAATACAGCGCTTTGCAAAGTATTCATACCTCTTGGATTGTTTTTTTTTTCTTTTTCAGCATTTTGTCATATCGCTAACATTGATACACGTAGATGGGACTTTATGTAACAGACCAATGCAGTTGTGCAAACATTTGAAGTGTGAAAATTATACATATAAAAATAAATAAAAATGAGCGTGTCATGTCTTCTGTTCTGCATCCCTCTGTCCGTGCCTGCAAATACAGGAGCCTGTCTTTTGGAGGATGTCGCTACTAGAAGTGCACCAACACTTCTGCTCATTCTTCTGTGCAAAATAGTGGATGGAGAGCTTCTGTGGGCATCAATTTTAAAGCCTTGTCATAGCTCTTCAGTTGGCTTTAGGTCTGGACATTGGGCAGTTCTAATTCATGATCAAAACCTCTGGCTGTGTGTTTAAGGTTTCTTGTCCTGATGGAAGTTGAACCATTGCCCCGGTCTTGAGTCTTTTGCAGCCTCCAACAGGTTTTCTTCCAGTATTGCCCTTCATCTAATTCTATCTATATTCACAGCAACTCTGATCAGCATCTCTATTAAAAAAGAAAAACGCATCCCAACTGAACAATGTTGCTGTCACCAGGTGAAAGGTCTGTTCAGGGTGATGGTTCACAAGCAGCATTTTGCTTGTATGCAAAAAACGGTTAATTACTGGTCTTATCTTAGCACCTATTTCTACATGTGTACTGTGTGCAGCACTTACATGGCTCGCTGCAAACTGCAAGCCGGACTTTTTATGGTTTCTTCTCAACAATGACATTCTTAAAATGCTCCCAGATTTGTAAAATGTGCGACTAATACTTGTCCTCTCAACATATTCTCCCACATGAGTTGTAGATCTCTGTAGCTCCTCTAAAATGACTCAACATGTGTGAACAGTAAAACTGCAGACCGAACATGTGTTGGTAGCTTAACAGTCATACCACACTCCTCCCATCTCCAGATAAGGAATTGAGGTAGGATGTTCAAAGCTTGGGATACTTTTTACATGGTTACCCTACTTTGGACTTCTCCGCTTTATCTCTGTTGTGTTCCTTGATCCTCATGATGACATTTCCCAATGCTCCCTAACAAACTTCTGAGTATTTCCCAGAACAGCTGGATGTATACTGAGACAAAATGATGCTATAGGAACTCTTTATGCTAATCAGTTGGTTTCTAAAGCTATTTGGTTGCACCATGCTATGTTAGGAATGCAAGAGTAAGTGAGGTGACCACAAAGGCAGGCCACACTTTTCAGAGTTTTTTTTTTTTTTTTGGAAAACATTTAAACCTCGGTATCATTTTCTCTCCAGTTCACAACTTTTCACCTATTTGTGTTGGTCTATCAGATTAAGTCCACCGTGGTCGTAACGTGACACACCGTGAAAATGTTCACAGAACCCCTACTGTTATGGCTTAATGTCCTAATTCAAAATTAATTTTAACACATGCCTATCTATCTATCTATGTATGTATGTATGTATGTATGTATGTATGTATGTATGTATGTATGTATGTATGTATGTATCTATCTATCTATCTATCTATCTATCTATCTATCTATCTATCTATCTATCTATCTATCTATCTATCTATCTATCTATCTATCTATGAAGCCACTTTTGAATTATAAATAACGAGCACAAATTGTCATCAGGTATAGATTTATTCAGTGATCAGACAGGAGGACACAATTATCAAAAGATTGAAAAGTAAACCAAATCAGGGCATGCTGCCGCAGTTTTGTCCTCCACTAGATGGAGATGTTGGACAAGACTCAGCCATTTGCTTCCAGACCTGCAAAGTGAACAATAGAGAGGACCGAATGGCCAGGAAACAGCAAAAACTACAATGACAATCAAGAGGAAGCGGTGAAGTATGGCAATCAGGGCTGCAAACAAAGAAACCTCTCTTCTTCCTGTATAACAAAGCAAAAAACACATGCACAGCTATATGTCACGCCGTCCAACTTGTTTCGTTCATTCACATTTTCCACAGGAAATTGGTTCATAATTTACCTGCGTGCCAGCGGCCTCTGTCAGCGCAGAAGCGGCTCCTCTACAGGCCGCTGCGGAGGAAAGGGAAATTGCTGTCAATGTAGCATTTGTGGGAAATTATTTCCACTCAAGCACAGCATAGACTAAAAGCAGTCCTTCTGAGTACATAGATGTAAGAGCAAGCACTACTCAGGGCTATTTTCTTGTGTTTCTCAAGGTGATGGAATGAAAAACAAAACCCTATAGAGGAGGAAGGGGGGGTGGGGACTCCAAAGGTCTGAGGCTAGGACACCAAACTAAAGACAAGTTCTCAAATTAATATTGCTCCCAGATGAGTCTTAAGTGTCCTTGGATGACGAGCAGAGATTGGATTGCAAGCTTGGTAGCTTTTGATGGCCGTGCCTGTCAGCCTCACCTGCTTTTTAATCAGTAATTACCATAGGGGATTCTCTCGCATTTCTTAATTAAATTGAGCCAAATGCAATTAAAAACCACACTCTCATTCCTTTAAATGGGGCTCCGTGGAGTCCTTGTTTAGTTGGTGCTGTTAAGAGAGTAAGCGGTTGAGTGGTTGTAGCACCGTCCCGTCTCTCACCGATCTGGTCAGATCAGGTTGAAAGTTTGGATAGTAGGGGCAAAAATATTGCATCTTACGCCTTAACTGAAGAGGTAAAAGACAATAAATGCGTGCGCGACGTTATTTTGCTCAAAACATGAAAGTCAGTGTGAGAGGTGCTGTGATGTAAACACCTAACATGTAGTGCCTTGCAAAAGTATTCCCTTCTTCTACGTTTTCTCTTAAATTTATCCCCTCAAAACCACAAAGTTATTAGGAGATCTTATTGATGGGTTAGCAGAAGGCAACACATAATTATGAAGTTGAAATACAAATGTCTGCATGTGTTTGGAACCACCCCCTTGTTAATACTTTGAAGAAACAATTGTCACGGCAGTTGTGGCTATAAGTCTTTTGGAGAACGTCTTTACAAGGTTTGCACATGCAGATTAAAATTTTCGGACATTCTTCTTTGAAAAAAAAAATTGTCTCAATCTGATTTAGGTTGCGGCTTTGAAAGGACCATTCTAACACATGAATATGCTGTGATCAAAAACATCCAGTCGTTGCTCTGGTTGGATGTTTAGATTCATTCATTGCTATAATGCAAAGTCTGTGTAATGTGCTTGTGTACACTGCTATTTGTTTTATTTCTTATGTTGTGTGTAAATGTTATAGATATTAATTTTTTTCATTAGCACTGACTGGTGGCACTTTTAATATCGTTGTTCATTTGACAATGACAACAAAGGACTAACCTAATCTAAGATTTTAGCTGCACCTAACAGGTTTTGTTTCACGTTTGCCCAGGATTTATCTCCATCTGTCTTCCCACCTTTGTTCATGCAGAATAAAGCATCCCCGCAGCATGATGCTGCCGCCCCTGTGGGTCATCATGGGGATTGCCAGTTCTGGGTGTGTTGCTGTGTGAGTTTTCCGTTGTACGTACTGTTCTACTTATAGCCCAGAAGGTTTAACTTTGGTCTCATCTGACCATCTTCTGCCACCTGTTTGCTGTGCTTCTCACGTGGCTTGTGGCAAACTGGACACTTTATTTCAACATGGCTACTTTTGATAAAGGCAATATTTCCCTCCCTTAGAATTTAATCTCTTCTGGATTTTATTTAGGGGTATGTTAAGGTAAAAGTTTCCTGAATAAAAATCCGCACATTCCGGATATTTATTTGTACAACAAGATTGGAGGACTGGAGTTGTTACGTGACCTTCAAAAATGCTCACCATCTAGAGAAGTCCTCAGCGCTCCAAGAGCCAATCACAGCCGAGAAATCACTTATGAGTTTCCCGTCTGCTGTTTTCATGTCATCTTTGGAGTCGTTGTTGTAGTTGCCACAGGCTCCGCAGGTTTTACCGGACAGGTTACCATCGACAGTGATGGTGACCTCCTGTGAAATGGAGTAGACGACCTGCACAGCTGAGCTCCTCTCGATAACCACACTCCTCTTTGAGATTTGGATTGATAGCTCATCTGTCACTTTGCTGGGCAGGGACACCTTCCTGCCATTTACCTGGAGGACACGACGAAATGGAAATAAGAGGAAATGGTCCAATCACTTTTTGGGGAAAAAAAAACACACAAAAAAAGCCAAAATTGTCTACGTTTCAAAACCCTCACCCAGGTCACATGGTCACCGTTTACTGCCACAGTGGCGTCCTTGAAGAACACGTACAGAGTGGCAACAGCGAGAGGCGCCCTCTTTCTGCAGACCCTCACATCCACAACCACACGGAACCACCGCTCGCTGGTCTCGTCGCAGAGAGACGCCAGCTCAAAAGCCCCGGGTGCTCCCGCTGTGCCAGACATGCCGTCGAAGGAGCTCAGCTTGCCCGCTGGACTAACGCTGCAGTGGCCCTGCAAGACGTGACAACCTCTGACGCCGTCTCTCAGGTCACAGACCTGCCCGCCGGCACAGGATAGCTTTTCACACGTCACCAGCCCAGAGGCCCGGCACTCGCACTTCGAGCTGCAGTCTTTGTCCACGACGGCTTGACCCACCTGAAACACAGGGAGGGCAATCTCTTTGTTCATTTGTTGGGTGTTGGCACAAAAATGACAATATATCAGTCCTTTTTTAGTTTTATTTCTTTTCCCACAGGGTTCCGCAGGTAATTAGAACGACAAAATCTCTCGCAAAGTTTACCGTCAAGTATTTGCCGTCGTGCACACAGCCACAGTTGTCAAGCGGAACGCACTGAATGCCGTCAGATACAAAGCCCGCGTCACACTGGCATCCTTCAAAACACCTTTCAGAGCAAGTCACTTGCTGAAGGAAGTTGGCGCACGTCCCCTTGCAGGTGTCAGCGCACACCTCATAGTGACTGTGCGGAGGGCAGGAAGCAGCTGCAATGAAAGAAAATTTGTTTATGAATTTAAAGATCCCCCGCAGATGACGGGCAGGCAAAGCGCTGCATGGGTGCGACCTACGGCAGAACAGGTTGCTCCTCCACGGCTGGATTTCAACTCCTGCACCCTGGCAAGCCAGCGCGTATGCCTGTATGCTGTCGCACAGCGTGTCCTTGTTGCCGTCGGTGGCACAAACGTCGAACACGCAATTAGACACATATGCTGCTGGATCGATTTTACCGTGGCAGGCTCTGAAAGGCCCGTTGGGCACGGCGATGATGCCGCAGGAGTCTGGTTTTTCGTACAGAGCCGCCTTGGCCGGCTCACACGCTGGGCACTGGCCTCCACAGCCGCCACACACGTGCCCGGGAAGGTCCACCACCCACGCCTCCCCAAAGTCATCGACGTTGTTTGTTCTTCTCCCGCCGGGGAGTTCAAAATCGTCGCCACGTTTGTTGTTGTAGTTGCCGCAGAGACCGCACATCCTACCCTGGTATGTCGACGGAACGATCACCTCAACATAGTACACAGTGTCGTAGAGGACTTTCAGGCCGAACGCTGTCCGGACCACTATGTTGCGACCTTCCTGGGTGACCGTCAGAAGGCCTTCACCCAGTGAGAGAGGGAGGTTGAGAAGTTCGTCGTTCACCTGCGACACAAGTCAGGGAAAACATTGTGATCACTGACAAGACTTTGTTGAAAAGATTAGGGCCCTGTCCACTATATATATATTAATATATATATATATATATATATATATATATATATATATATATATATATATATATATATATATATATATATATATATATATATATATTTTAAAGTGACTTTCTGCTATGTTTGCACCTTCTTTACACATGCAAAAATTTGTTTTGTGTAAGTAAAAAAAAAACAAAAAAAAACAACAGAACTAAATGTTTTAAAGACACTTCAGCTGTCTGTGCCGCACCACACAAATTCTTTGAAAACATTTTTTTCTGGCTTAATTCACAACTGTCTCGCTTTGTTCTGACAGTAGCGTCTGAGAATAACCATTGTTTTCTTTAGCTGAGCACTGCTTTAGCCATGTCCATGACTTTCTTTTTTTAAACTTTAATGTAGTTGATATTGACATTTTTGGCACCAGCACCCATTACAGCAATTTCATTGAAATCCCACAGATAGTGCAGATGCAATTTTTCTATTTAGAAGTTTAGAAGTAGTATAGCTGGAGCTTAAAGCAAAATTTATATATTTTCAATTTCCACTGACAAAACAAAATAAATCTAATGCATCCTCTAGACTGGATATCTGGAGTTGACCAAAAACAACATCTGAGAATCTCAATTAATGCAAGCCAAAAACCACAATAAGTGCCTTTTTAAAATATATATACATTTATAAATAAATAAACAAATAAATAAATAAAAAAAAAAAAAAAAAAAAAAAAATATATATAATATATATATATATATATGTAATATATATATATTATTATACATATATATATATAGTATATATATATATATATATATATATATATATGAATAGCTATTTCCTTTTTCAGAAGTGTGTTGGCAGAGGCTAACAAATGTGCTGGATAAAACTGTCAGACTTACAATGACTTTCCATGGCAGACGCTGCTGAATGTATATCACATAATCATAGACTGTCACTGCAACTGACTTGGTGACAGCCACTTTTCCATTTCCGTACTTCTCGTTGCCCTGAGTGACAGTAAATGGTGTGAGCTGACCTTTGTCATCATCGCACACCTTGGCCAGCACATAGACGCAGGTACCCTGGAAATCGAACCTCTGACCATCAAAGGAAGTGTAATGAGGGTCACCGGAAGCCACACACTTGGCTTCACCCTCGGGATGGCATCCTTTCACTCCGTTTACGAGCTTGCACGCTTCTCCTGGACGACATTTCTCCTTTTTGCATGTGACAGCCCCGTTCTCGCCACAGGTGCATTTCTCCATGCACTTGTCCTCAGGGTAGAACGCCTCGCCTTTCTTGTAGTAATGGCCGTCATAGGAGCATCCGCACTCTCTCACAGGCACGCAGGCCTCCCCGCTTAACAGGTAGCCTTGGTCGCACTCGCAGGCCTCTGCACAGCGCCTGTGGCAGGTGGCGAAGGAGGTTAAGCTAGCACAGGTGGCTGGGCAACCCGTGGCACACAGGGTGTAATGGCTGTTAGCAGGGCACTTCATTGCTGCAGGACAGAATAAAAACAGAACGAAGATGACATGCATGCTGAGGATAATGCTTAGAGTGCATTTATCATCATACTTTAGACATTCTTGAAAGTTTTAAACATAAATAAAACACAGTTGGTTTTTCCATCATTTTCTTTTAAAGATAAGTCATTTTAAAGCACACTTTCTAGAATAAAAAAGTGCCTTTTGTGTCATGCCCACTAAAAAAAAGTAAGGTACTAAGAAAATGTTATCTGATCTCTACATATCGAATTAAATCATTAAAGATTCACTCCAAAAGATCCTCTTGCATGTTTACCTACTTAGCTGTAGCTGCAACTTTTCTTTTAGTGCCTGATCAAAATGAAAAGGTCTTGACCTAAGATTTTGTAAGCAAAACAAACAAACAAAAAAAAAAAACAACCCGAGAGATTTTGCACACACTCCAGCTTTCTGTGCTGCACATCACAAAATCTTTGAAAACATTTTTTTTCTGGGTTAATTCACAACTGTCTTGCTTTGTCCTCTCTCTGTTTCCCTTATATTTCGAATGTGAGAAAACAGTAGCGTCTGAGAATAACTTTCTTTAGCTGAGCACTGCTTTAGCCATGTCCATGACTTTTTTTTTTTTTTTTTTTACTTTAATGCAGTTGATATTGACAATTTTGCCACCTTGCCAGCTGCTGTTTGATCAAATATCAGCGTTTAACCTCCCTTTTATTCATCACAAGTGTAGACTAGGCTTAAAGAGGTTCTTTTAGGGCCAAAAAACATGCGGCAGGGGAGAAAACTACAACTGTGGATTGACTGATAGAGTTTGAGTGGCAGGACTGTGGTATACGTTTAGATCATGTGGAGACCGAATGAAACTTTAACAATCACACAGTGGCTTTAAATTTCAGAGACCATGGCTGTACGGGCAGTCCTTGTTTCTTCTATGCCTTTTATTGCTGATTTTTATTGCTTATATAGTCAAACTTGCTTTTTATTGCTCATTGCTTTTAATTATCTTGTTATTTTTATCTCGCAATTTATTTGTTATTCACTTTGGTCGCCTTTTGGGTTGTAAAGCACATTGTAAGTAAATAAATGATAATGATGATAATGTTACGATCATTACTTTTGTATTGGGGGAACGTTTTGTTATTTTCTGGCATTTCAGAAGCAGCGTCGTCCCTCCTCTAAAACTTTCTGCTGTGTTCTTAGCTGCCTTGTTCTGGCTTTTGTGGTCTTAGGCTATTTCGCATATCTTTCAATATCAGTTATGGAAATTGATGGGAAAATGGAAGAGTATGGCTACGAGCCTGTACACAAGTGGAAAGAAACTGTAAAAAAATAACAAAGTTACCCTTTAATAAAAGCAAATAAAAATAAACAATGAGAGAAAAAACATCCAACATAAAACTCACGGCAGAATGCATTTGTTCTCCAGGAGTGGACTGCGATTCCCCGGCTCTGACATTCGGACACGTACACCTCCACGGCGTCGCAAACTGAGCCCTGATGCCCGCGGTACTGACAAACATCATAAACACAGTCCTCCATGTAAGGAGCGGGATCCACATGGCTGTGACAGTCTCTGAACGGCCCTGCCTTGTCAGCAATGATGCCGCAGTATTTGGTAGCTTCATAGACTTTCCTCTGCGAGTCTGAGCAGGCCTGGCACCACGGCCCCTGGCAGACAGAGGAGCAGCCAGGTGCAAGGCCCACCTGCCAGCTCTCCCCCAGCCGGGTCCCATCAGGGGCCGTCTGGCCGTTAGGCATGGCCAGGTCATCCTGGGCCTTTTGGTTGTAGTTGCCACACAGACCGCAAACCGCGCCCTGGTAGGTGCTGGGCAGGGAGATGGTCACTGTGCTCCTCCAGTCGAAGCTAAAGGTGATGCCGGCCGCCGTCTCCACCACAGCGCTGCGGCCACTTCGAAACACAGCCAGCTCATTATTGTAATCCAGAGGCAGCGAACCAAGCTGCCCATTCAGCTGAAGAGCAGAGAACGGAGGGAGGGTATTTTTAGGAGATTACACATTTAATAATTCTGCGTACCTCGCTGATCCATTCTAATGTGCAGTTAAATCTTAGTTTAATTAAGACTGTCTGCATTTAATTTTTAATATGTGATTAAATATATATACAGCAGAGCACGAGGGATGGGGGAAATTAGCACAGATACAAAGGAAATTATCATCCACTCATTTCTTTTTTTTTTATTCTCAGTGATAGGACTGCGAGCTGTGTCCTAATTTTCATCCCTCCACAAATGTGCAGAAAAGCAGATTATTCCTAATGCGATTAATACAACATCCACATGCTTCATTATTCATACCTCTACATCAATACTCACCAAGACCTTGTAGGGGTACTCTCTGCTGATGACGAGCGTGGCACCATAAATGGAAATCTCGACAGTCTTGGTGTAGGACACGGCCCTGCTTCCCCGGTTGTCATTCTGCACCGACACGTTGAAGGGTACCAGACCGGCCTGCTGGGAGCACAGTCCGGCCAGCAGGTACTCGCAAGTCCCCTGGAAGTCGTACTTGCGGCCGTCAAAGGTGCGGTAGTGCGGGTCACCCGAGGCCGTGCAACTGGCGTAGCTGACGGGCCTGCAGGTGCGCTCTCCGTCGACTACGGTGCACTTCTCGTTGGCGGAGCAGGAGGCCTCGCGGCACGTCACCATGCCCAGGGTGGTGTCGCACTCACACAGGCGACCGCAACTCTCGTCGGCCCAGAACTGCTGGCCCGGCTTGTAATAGCGGCCCTGATATGAGCATCCGCATGTTTTGGCAGGCACGCAGACGCCGGCGCTGAGGACGTAACCCCGGTCGCACACGCAGGCCTCCACGCACGCTCCGTCGCACGCCTGCTTTTCCTCAGGGAACGGGCAGGACGGCTGGCAGGGGCTGGCGCAGTCTTCGTAGTGGCTGTTGCGTTGACAGTTCAAGGCTGGATGTAAATAAGATGTACCAAAGAGAGAGAGAGGGACGAATGAGGAGAATGTAAATATTTAACTGCAATCTTGAGCAGAGGAACATTTCAGACTTACGACAGCCAAATGTCGTTCTCCAGTTCTTGATTATTACTCCGTCCTCGCGACACTGTTGATTGTAGGAGTCCAGCGCCTGGCACAGCATCTTTTTGTCTCCTTTATTCAAACACATGTCATACACACAGCTGTTCATGAAGGCCTGAGGGTCTAATTTCGTGTTACATTTTTGGAACACATTATTCGTCTTCGCTGTGAGGGCCCCACAGTGGGCCTGGCTCTGGTAGAGTTTCTTGTCATTATCGTCACAGGTAGGGCAGTTTTTCTCGCATGTATCCCAGCAAGGATAGTCCTTGTCTTGATCAGGCGTTTGCCAACTCTTGCCCCACTCGATCACTGAGGAGACAGCTTGGCCAGAGGGATTCTGGAGCTCGTCCCCACTGTTGCCATTAAAGTTGCCACACAGTCCGCAGACACTGCCGTAGTAGCTGCTGGGAAGCTTGATGACAAGGTGCCAGTTCCAGTCATAGGTGACGATCAGGCCAAAATCAGTTTTGAGCTCAGCGCTGCGTCCTCTTTGAAACACAGAGACTTCGCCATCACCCAACTGAACAGGAAGGTTCAACAGCTCCCCATCCACCTGAAAAGCAAACATCAGGACAATACTCATCGTACCACCAGAAGGGAAATATAGCGTATGAAACTATCAGGAGGCTAAAATCTTACCGTGACTTGACCAACTTGGTTCTTTTGGATTGTAATGGTGTACCCATACACAACCACGTCAACCTCCCTGACATACGAAACTGCAGTGTTGCCGCGGTTGTCGTTCCTCTCAGTTACGGAGAACGGAACAAGACCGTCTAGGGTTCCACAGGTCTTGGAGATAACATACTTGCAGGTTCCCTGGAAGTCAAAGTTGTACCCATCAAAAGTGTGGTAGTGGGGGTCACCCCAGGCCCAGCAGGTGCCGGTGAACTTGGGGACGCACACAGCCTCCCCCTTCTCCACACGGCATGTCTCTTGGACACGACAATTGGCATCTTTGCAGGGATCTGTGAGAGACAATCAGGAGTGAGTTCCAGCGGCCTTTAAAAGTATTCACACCCATAAACCTTTTCACATTTTTGTCACATTACAATTGCAAACTTTCCCAATATTTCATTGGGTTTTACAATATTAACACAAAGTAGCAAATAATTCTAAACTGGAAGGAAAAAAGTTGTAAATGTTTTTAAACACATTTACGGATACAAGTCTAACGCATGGCATGCATTTGTATGTTGACCCCCTAAGGGGAATTGCATACAACGCTAAAATTGCAGCTGTGAGGTTTTTGGGATATGTCTCTACCATCTTTGCACATCTAGAAACATTTTAACTTATTCTTCTTTACATAATGACTCAGGCTCAGCCAGATTAGATAAAGGGTGTCTGTGCTCATCAGTTTTCAGGTCTGCCAAATATTCTCCACTGGACTTAAGTCTGGCCTTTTATTAGACAATTTTAACACTTGTTTAATGCTTTGTCCTAAAACCTTCCTTTGTGTCTCTGCCCCACCCTAAGGTCTTTTTGTGGTCTCCAACAGGTTGTCTTTCATGACTAATTTGCACTGAGCTCCATCTAGGGTTTGGCCACATGGAAATTAATCCTATCACAATTGTATTTTCCAGTCAGTACAAAAACAGTGATATATATATATATATATATATATATATATATATATATATATATATATATATATATATATATATATATATATATATATAATGTTCCTTGATACTATTTGGTAATGTATGAAGCTATCAGAAGCTTATTTTTTTATTTAAAGATTTATTTTCAAAAGTTGAGCGTCACAAGACAACAGAACTAAAATGGTCATATTCATTTGTTGATGATGTTAAATAAAATACACAGGCTTTGAAATATAAATTCTCAAAATCTGTCATTTGTGTAGGTCATTTACATAGTTTATTGTAATAGGGCATAAATTGCTACATTTGTGATGTTTCTGTGCTGTTTGTTTTTTATTTTTATTTTTATTGTACGGCATGATGCTAGAGTACCTGACTCAATGGTCGGTGGTTGCCACTGTATTTTCAGGGTGGAGCTGTGTGTGTGTGTGTTTGTGTGTGTGGTGCTGGTTCAGGTGGTATATCAGATTAGTGGTAATGCTCGACCTGGTCGGAACACGCGTGCCAAGGCACTTTACTTTATTATTTGTCTGACTTTAAATAGCCTAAATACCTTTTTGAGCCCTTTTTGTCAACAATATTATTTGCTGCGTCTTTTATCTTATCTTCTTTCGGGGCACTCATTTTTTTCTCTGTTTTTCACTGATGTCCTACCAGTGACCTGAAGTAAGAGGCTACAGCTGCACAAATGTGGCTGGCTGCTACTGTGTTGTCTGCATCAACTTAACTTCGCTGATTGGCCCAGCGCGGTGCAACTTTTATTATCATTGGTATTCATCTTATCTGTATATTGAAAGTCTATGTCGGCCCTTTCTCATGTTTCTATGGAGGATTTAAAAACAATATATAGGTATCATTTTATCGGCCAACTCTAGCTTCATCCATATATCCATATCTCCATTAACTCTGACCAGCATTCCTGTAGCTGCAGAAGAAAAGCATCCCCACAGCACAACGCTACCATCCTCTCGTTTCACCATGGTGTGTTTAGGATGATGTACAGTCTTAGTTGTCCAAATCAATTAAAATGTATACCAGAAAGTTCGCTTTTGGTTCCGTCTGACCAGAGCACCATCTTCCACATGTTTGCCACAAACCAAGGGGCTTAACTTCTGACTAAGCTGCTTGGCTTTCCATTAACGATGGCCGGCATCTTGCTGCTCTTGACATGAATGCCAAATTTGCGGAGTGCCTGACCTTTTTAAAACCATAATTTTTCTTTCACTTAACAACTCTGTCTGTCACATATTGTCTCAGTTATACACACACAAAAGTGTTGCTGTAATATGACAAAATGTAAAATATTCCAGAGGTATGAATATATTTTCAATGTACTGTAAATACAAACATATATCTATAGTGTTTGCATCTTGCCTGTGTTGTGGCATGCCCTGATACCGTTCTTGACCATGCACTTTGTGTCTTTTGGACATGAAAACTGTTTGCAGACAAGGCCTGTTGCCGGATTGCAGGTGCACTGTGTGCTGCAGTCCTCTTCATAGAAGATTTCACCAGGCTGATGGATGAAAAAGGAAAGGAACAGGTTTAAGTTTTAGAATATTTAAAACAAACAAAATTAAACCTTAATGGAAATAATTAAGATCCAAAGTTCCAATGTGTGTGAAGCAAAGAAATCCCATGTATAGGCTGATTCTTATCAATGTAGTGTTATGCATGTTTACTGAAAAAGATGCTGAGCTGTACCTTGTATGTTTTTCCTTTCTCGTAGCAGCCGCACTCAGCTTCTGCGACGCATGTCTGTCCGTTGAAGAGGAAGCCAGTGTCACATTCACAGCCTTCTGTACAGCCAGCGGGGCACTCAACAATTTCCGTGAGGCCGGGACAGGAAGCAGAGCAGGTATCAGCACACACCTCATAGTGGCTGTTTGAGAAACATTTCATGGCTAAAGTAGAACACCAGAAAACATGAGAAGCATTTCAAAAAAAAAAAAAAATTACACAGGCAGCAATAATACAACAGTAAGAAAACCTACGGCAGAAAGATGGGGTCCTCCAATTTTTGACATCGACCCCTGCCAAGTGGCAGTTATAAGCATAGGCTGCTACGCTGTCACAAAGCACATTTCCTTCTCCGTTGGAGGCACACAAATCAAACACACAGTCATCAAAGTAAAGCTGTGGGTCAATTTTACTGTGACAGGCTGCAAATGGTCCTTTGGGTGCTGCCATGATACCACAATAAGTGGGCTTTGAAAATACAGCTCTTTGAGCCGCATCACACTTCGGGCAGTTATCCCCCTCACAGCCATTTTCACACACCACATTGGGAATGGTGACCTTCCACGATTTTCCAAAGTCGTTGACGTTATTGGTGACTTGACGGCTGGACATTTGGAAGTCATCGTTTTTGTCCCCGTTGAAGTTGCCGCACAGCCCACAGACCTTCCCGCGGTAGTTGCCGGGTACCGTGACCGTCACGTGGTAGACCAGGTCGTAGGTGACCACCAGCTCAAAATCAGTTGCTACGACATATTTTTGGCCCTCCTGATAAACCTTAACCGCTCCATCATTAAGACTGACTGGAAGGTGGTTAAACTCTCCGTTTACCTGAAACAAAAAGGTTTATATAACCAAACGTTATAGTGTGACGACAGATTTAGTCGTTGTTCAAAGGAGAAATTCACCACCACTCACCATGACTCCAAACAGTTTGGTTCTCATTATAAGAGTGAAGCCATAGACCTCCACTGCAACCAGCCTGGAGACAGAAACCTTTTTCCTTCCTCTCATTCGGTCCCACTGCACGTTCTCCACCTGAACTGAAAAGGCCTCCAGGTGGGTTCCCTCCACACCACAGCTCTTGGAGAGAGTATATGTGCAGGTGCCTTGGAAATCAAATTTCCGGCCATCGAACGAGAGGTAGTGGGGATCACCGGACGCTCGGCAAACACCCTTACCGACTGGGTGACATTTTTGGACTCCGTTCTCTAGCTTACACTTCTCATTAGGGCCACAAGTGAACTTTACACACTCGACCTGGGAAAAAAAAAATTCACACCCCTTGAATATTTTTGACATTTTATTACATTAGAGCCTTCAATGGATTTATTTAACTGAGATTTTATGTGACAGACCGACACAAAGTAGCAGGAAGGCAATTTATGAACGGTCTTCAATGTTTTCCCCCTCAAAAATTAACATAATAAAATAAAAAGTGCAATGTGCTGTTGTGTTCATCTCAATTTACTCTGAGAGGCCTAGATAAAATTTGGATGAAACCAATTGCTTTTAGAAGTCACCCAATTATTAAACACATTCCAATTAGGTCAGTATGAATCCAGTTGTTCAGTGAAGGCCTCAGAGGTTTGTTAGAGAACATTAGTGAACAAACCGCATTAAAAATTCATTTTATTTATATTGCACCCATTCACCACAATCCTCATCCTCATCGCGTTACTAAAAGACAAAAACAAAACAAAAACAGATCCAACTCATATAGAGCAATATGCAAACAAATCAATTCACTCATATAGAGACATTCAGATTCAATTACAGACAATATAATGCGGTCATCTTTGGTTTATAAAAGCAATTTATAAAAAGGTGTCTCCCCAGTAAACACGAGCCTAGAGCATTAAGTCGTTGACCTTGCAGCAACCGCTCATCCTGAGCAATAACGCTGAGAGAAGGGAACAGAACCTGCAGCAGAACCTTGCTCAGTATGAGCGGCCATCTGCCGAGAGAGAAGCAGCCAAGAGGCCCATGGTAAATCTGGAGAGGCTGTGCTGAGAGCTCAGGTGAGCGTATTTATCAGTTGTGTACTCAAATTAGTTGTGTACACAAATCTCTCCTTTATGGAAGACTGTCAAGAGGAAAGCAATTGATGAAAGAGAACCACAAGGAGTGTTCTTTGCAGTTTTCTATAAGCCGTATAGAGGACACGACAGTCATGTGGAAGAAAGCGATCTTGTCAGACGAGACTAAAATGACACTTTTTTTTTTTTGCATTCATCCAAAAATACTGTTAGTTGGAAAACTAACAATGCACATCCCTTGAATACTTTATATAATTATCAGTCACGGCGGTGACAGCATAACGCTGTGGGTTTACTTTTCTTCAGCAGGGATAGAAAAGCCAGTGAGAGTTGCTGGAAAGCTGATGCTATAGGTTGCTAAAGACAACAATGATGCTTCATCCCGGTTAGCATCCATTTATGGCAAGCATTGAAAGTAAATGTTCACAGATGCTCCCCATCCAGTCTGAGAGAGTTTGTGCTATAATGCAACAAAAAAAGGTGCAAAAGCAGGAGCTTCTAGAGACATGAAGCGGGTAGATAAATACCTCAAAATGCTGGGTCTTTTTCAATCTCTAAAGACTTATATCGTATATCCCTTACTTTCTGCTTCATAACAATGCACTACTACTCTGTGTTTGTCTGTCACATAAAATCTACGTAAAACACAACGACGTTTGTGGTTGTCATAACGGCTGCTGGGGAATGAATGTCTTTTTGCAAGGCACAGGAAGTTCGCTTTGTTATGCCTTACCTCTCCATCCTGTGCGCACTTGCACTTCTCCTGACAGTACCCACTTGGGTAAAACACTTCGCCTATTCTGTAGTAGCGGTTGTTGTGGACGCAGCCGCACTGAGAGAAAGGGACGCAGAGATTCCCGCTGAGGATGTAGCCTTCATCACACGTGCAGCCCTCTTCGCAGAAATCCTCGCAGCCTTGAGGAGGAGCGAGACTGCCGCAAGTCGCAGGACAGGCGGTTGCACAGATCTCAAAGTGGCTGTTGATGGGACATTTCACAGCTGCACACAGAGGACATATTGCAATAATTATTTCTCATTTGCCAGCATCATTCCAAAAAAATAATGATACGCAGGACAGTATGCAACTGTATTCAGTCTGTTTCTAATGTGGATGTATTTCTTACCACAGAACTGACTGGTCCTCCAGCTGTACACCTGGGCCCCCACTCCTTGGCAGGCCGATGTGTATGATGTAATAGCCTGACACAGCACGTCCTTTCTGCCTTTATACAGGCACACGTCGTAAACACAGTCTTCCAAGTAGTTCGCTGGATCCACCTTGGCATGACACTCACGGAACGGCCCTTTAGGGTCTCCGATTATTCCGCAAAACTCTTTCTTCTCATACTGAACCTTTTCATTGAAATCACAGTTGGGACACACCCCTTTGCAGCCTTCCACACAGCCTGGGATTTCGGCCACTCGCCAGCTCGAACCAAAGTCTGCTGGATTGACGGGTTTGCTGCCATCCTTCGGGGTCAGATCATCTTGGGGTTTGCCGTTGTAGTTGCCACAAAGGCCACACACGGCTCCCATGTAGCTGCTCGGCAGTGTAACAAATGCAGCGCTTCTCCAGTCAAAAGTGACCTTCAGGCCAAAATCAGTGGTGAGAACAGCATACCAGCCACTTTTATACACAGATATCTGCCCGTCGTTGATGTCAATGGGAAGGTTGACTAGTTCGTCATTTACCTAAAGGAAAGATAGCTGAGTTGTAATTTTGTGAAATGTAAAAAAAAAAAAAAAATCTAACAAGAATCCCAAATCTAGATACAAATTGTGTGGGTAACTTACCATAATCAAGCCACTGTGTGTCTTTGTTATGACAATGCTGGTAGAATACACCTTGATCTGTACTAACTTAGTGTATGAAACCGCCCTGCTGCCCCGTTGATCATTCTGCACCAGCACTTCAAAGGGGACCAACTCTGGATCGCTGGAGCACAGTGCAGCAAGCTGGTACACGCACGTGCCCTGAAAATCAAACCTCTTCTTATCAAAGGTCATGTAATGGGGATCACCAGTGGCATGGCAGGTACTGTAAGACACTGCTTGGCATTTTCTTATGCCGTTCACCACTTTGCATTGCTGCCCCGCCCCACAGCCCGTATCCTGACACACTACGCGCCTGCTCCCGGGAACACATTTACACCTTCGCTTGCAGCTCTGGTCAGCCCAGAATGCTTCCCCAGCGGGAACGTAGCGACCCTCGTAGTTGCAGCCACACTTGGCTTCGGGCACACACTTGTCTCCACTCAGAACGAAGCCCTTATCGCAGGTGCAGGTCTCCACACAGGGGCGTTTGCACGTAGAGGGGGCGGTTGGGTCAGAACAAGTGGCTGGACAGGCGTTTCCGCAGAGTTCATAGTGACTGTTGGCTGGACATTTGGCACCTGTATGGAAAAAAAAACTGTAGGATAAACGGTGGCAGATGATTTTTTAAATTTATATATTTATTTTTATGTATTTATTTATTTAAAAAGGGACAGTACATATTAATGAACAAACATATCATATATAAATATGCCAAATTGTAGGCATTGGCTAATTTCCATCTCTAGTCCCAGTACAGGTTGATGTTAACATTCAATTTAAAATAAAATAAACATAAGACATTCATTACAACAGGCCAGACAAAAACAATAGCAGACTACACATTGATATGCTCAAAAGAGTAATTGTAGCATTTTCTTAAACTTTGCACATGCCCTAAGTGTCGATCTGAGTTTTAAAAAAAAATATCCTCACAAGTTTGTGTTTAAACAAGGATTGTCTACATTAAAATGAATGCAGTATTTTACTTTGCTAAAGGTACTCACGGCATTTTGACATCTTCCTCCAATCTTGAACCTGGATTCCAGCATCTTGACAGGCTTCAGTGTAGGCCTCAAGAGCTTTGCAAAGGAATTCCCGAAGACCACCTCCCATGCATAAATCATATTTACAATTCTCCAGGTAATCTTGTGGGTCAATGACTGGATGACACTTGCTAAACGGACCATTTTGTTTTGCGATAAGCCCACAAAACGAGTCATGCTCATACTTCTTCATCAAATTGCTATTGCAGCTGTCACAACCACCTGCACAGTCATCTCTGCACTTGGGATCAGCCCCCAACCCGGGCACCTTCCAGCTGCTCCCAAAGTCCACAACGCCACTTGCTTGGGAGCCGGAGGGCGTGGCGAAATCATCAGCAGGGCTGCCGTTAAAATTACCACAGAGTCCGCAGGTTTTACCAGCAAAACCGCTGGCCAGCGTGACCACAAGATTGTGATCCCAGTCATAACGGACCACAAGGCCAAAGTCCGACTCTATAACTGCAGAGCGGCCACATTGGAATATTTTCAGTTTGCCGTTGTTCAAGAAAATGGGCAAGGACCACAAACTGTTGTCAATCTGCACAATTTGAAAAAAGAAAATACACACATTACTTTAATAAAAAAAAAAACTATATGGCGACTGTACCACAATTAAGATTCTAAAAAGATTAAGAAACCCTTACCCTCACACGGCCTCTCTCAGACCGAACTACAGTAATGGTGATATCATAGACCTTAACCATGACCTGGCCAACGTACGAGACTCTGTGGCTCCCTCTGTTCTCATTCTGGGCAAGGACCTCAAAGTCTGGAAGGTTACTGTCTTTTCCGCAGTTTTTAGAGATGACATACGTGCACGTGCCCATGAAGTCAAAGCGGCGCCCATCAAAAGTACGGTAGTGAGGGTCTCCCATGGCCCAGCAGGTACCGACCTGTGGTTTGACTGGTTTGGCCACGCAGGAGGGAAAGCCACCACTCATTTCACACACCTCATTGGGACTACAAGTGATGCTACTGCAGGACAAGGAGCCTTTTTCAGAAGAAAAACAAACAAAAACAAAGAAAAAATTATGATTATTTATTTGAAATATTGGAGTCATGCGGACTTCTGATCAGCTTTATGCCGTGTGTCTTACGTGAATTCTGACTTTCCTTCAAACACTGTCCTACAGAACCATAACCATTCATGTTGCTGACTCCAATGCTGTAGAGGCCAAAGCTGGAGCCAGAGCTGGACAGAGTGTGGACATTATTGCCAGGGCTTTGTTTGTAGGACATCTCAGCCCAAGAGAAATCTGTTCCAGCAACCTTGTTCCATTGCACGTCTTGTGGTAGATTTCCGTCGTCCAAACGGAGTGTGGCTGTATCACTGGTTTTTGCGACAATCAGGGCTTTGTTGTCAAAATTTTCAAGAGCTTCTAGGGAATAGGAGGAGCAGAAGCGATCTGTGGGCATGACTGTCATCAAAAACGGATCGTACAGATGGAACCAATTGTATCTGACGCCGTTAAAAAGCAGCAGGACCTGGATGCCGTGGTCGGACTCAATAAAGAGGGTTTCACGTTTGGCAAATTTGATAGTCTTCTCTTGGCCGCTGGAAAGCTTAAAGTCATTTTTACGTTTACCATCATTAATGGTGACTCGGGTGGCTTGGGAGGCCTGGATAAAAACATAGTCAAATTTCTCCTGGAAGCTCAGAGCCGATAAGACGAAGCTGGTTCCCCAACTGCTCACTGGCAGAAGCTGCTCGTAAACATGGTTGCATTTAGATAGATAGGCAGTGCAAGTGTGTCCCGAGAAAACAGCAACAGGATGCTGGGAGGAAACCCTGCTTCCGGATAGGTCGCGCTTGCTCTGAAGCTGAACGCTCTCGTACGGCTCGAGATCTATCGCCAGTTTATCGCCTCGTCTAAAGTTACGACCCTGAAATTTGACTGCTGCTTTAAGGTATATCTCCACCTTGTTTTTCTCTTTTCCGTTTGTTACTGCAAACTCTTTGTTGGAGCGAAAGGAGTTTCTGGGAGGAGTGAGGACGTAGTACTCTGTCCCCCACTCAGTAGTGGGATATATCACAGAGGTGTCAGCTGTGTACAGCTTGTAGCTGAGGGAGGATACAGACACAGCAGCCGAGGCGTCAACCCGGACAGTTTTGTCGGACCTTTCGCAGTCGTACATCTCAACACCGGTTGGGAGACTGACAGTGACCCTTTCCCCAGCTTTAAGAGTTTTCTCCTCTTTGAACTTCAGGGAGGGAACTTGCACGGTCACTTTGGTATTGGCTTGTAGGGCTGTGATGTATAGCTGAAAACGAGGGCTGTCATAGTTTGGAGCATAATTCTCCATAAACGAGAGGGCAAACTCCGTTCCTGCCCAGCCAGCACGAGATGGACCTGAAGGATGAGGGATGAAAAAAAACAAAAAAAAAAACACTTTACATCAAAGCTTATTCAAGTTGCTTAAAAAAAAAACAAGAGCGAGACGCAGCTGGGTTTCACACATCTTTTGTGTGTTGAAAATGTGTGATAAAAGCTTTGGGAAATTAATGAGACTATTGGTGCCACAGTGATTAAAGGATTCGCAGAGAGGCAATAACTTAAAAAAAAAAAGCAAATAGTACAAAGTTTCTCAAATAGAACAGCGAAGTGACACCATGGAGACAGTTGCCGAAAAGAGCTGTGTTTCAAAGTTTCAGAAGCAATGAACAATGGCCTTTTATGAAGAAGATATGTAAGAGATTTCGAAGGAGAAACAGTAACTTGATTGCTTCAAAGCAGCCCTCAATAAGCAAACTGCACAACATGCGCGGGTACAATAGTTTTACAGTAGAATAGATGATAAAAACACTTCTGCTATAAGAGCTGAGTGCTGAATTGTGCTCTCATTTCAGCCGGACAAATGAATTACAGGTTTAATAGAAAACAGTAAAACAAGTCGTACTTACAACTCAATAAAGCTCCCACAACACAAAACAGCAAAAGGCTTCCCATGGCTGAAAAAGAGAACAGCTGGCTTTAGTTTGCAAATAAATATATATATATATATATATATATATATATATATATATATATATATATATATATATATATATATATATATATATACATATACACAGATATTTAAGTTGCACAAATGCAGCAACAGTATTGACCTGTAAAGTGCTTACCTGTTCAGAGATTGTGCGAGCACCTTTTTTTTTGCTGCTCCATCCTTTTATCTACTGGTGGACAGAAAAAAAGACACAAAGAAAACACATGAACCAATAAGAAAAAAAACTATACCTCCAACAATATCCTTCCTCTTAAGCAAACACAAAACTTGGCAATTACATTTAGGTCCTGCTGTATGTTGACATAGGTGTGGGCTATAATACAAACTACATGTCTGGCTAAGAATCATTTCTGTTCAGGGTGTAACGCAACTCGTGATAGGTACATCGTGTCTGTTATTTTAGACGTTACATGGGAATCGTCCTTCTAACTTTTGTGTTCTTTAAAAAGAGGTTATCTTTTTTCTATTCAACCCAGTGGCATTAAAAACAATATGTGGACAATTGGGGGGAACGTTCCAAAGAATTTTAGTTGCATTGAACTTGGAAATGATTGCAAACTATTCTGCTACAGAATATTCACAACATTCAGAAAAAAAGTTGACCTGATAACCAGCCAAAGATTGTTCTCAAGTTAAAGTAGCACCACTTCACTACATTTTACTTTTACTCAATTTGTTTAACAAATTGACATTTGTAAATGAAATATTTTCCACTTAGAATAAACCCATTTTTTTTTTCTTACATTCATGTTTATTTGCGTCATCCAGAATATTGGCTATATTGTTGCTAAGATAGAAAGGTGCAAAAGTTTGAGCTTCTAGAGAAATATTCTTCTCTGAAATATTTACACAATATTTCAGACAAGAGAACATCAGACGTACAGTCAAACCCGGTGGTGGTAGTTTCATGGTCTGCTTCGCTGCTTCAGGTCTTGCTCTAATTGACAGAACCGTAAATTCTGTTCTCTAGCAGAAAACCTGAAAGAAGAAAGTCCCACTGGCAGTTTGAGACCTTGAGCTCCAGCTAACTCTGGTTATGCAGCAAAAAAAGACTCCAGAGTGCATCAGCAAGTTTACATCTGAATGGATCCAAAGAAAAAGGAATGAAGGTTTTGAAGAGGTCTAGTCAAAGTTTGGACTTGAATCTCTTTTAGATGCCGCAAAATGACCTTAAATTGTCCTCCAATGCGACTGACTAAAATACAAAGTTCCTCCACAGTGCTGTTAAAGACTCAGTGCCGGTTATCCCAAACAGTTCATGGCAGCTGTTTCTGCCAAAGGTGAAACAAACAGTCACTAGGTCTAGGGAGTAATTACTGTTACACATAGAGCAGGGTTGGGTTGGATAACTTTAAAAAACTGCTTCCATTTGGATTTGCTCAAGTAATCTTTGTCTGATGTTCACATTGGAAGCATTAAAGTGGGACAACGATGCAAAAACAGAGGAAATATGTCAGCATTCGCAGGGTTAAAAACAGCGGCTTCTTTAAATCAACTGTTAAGTTCTGGTAAGGTGTACCACCACAGTTTGGATCTAGCAGCTCAGGGGCCTCAGTAGTGCAAAGTTAGTCTGAAAATTAGTCTGAAAGGGCGACCCCAAAAAAACCCGGCTCTAAGTGTTTTTTTTTCTTCGCCAGCTAACCATATATATTTGGTTTATAATACAAATTATGTTGGGAACAAGAGAAAAATGATCAAAAGAAAAGAAAGAATATGCCATTGCCTAAAAATTACAAAGGATATTTCTATTAGATTTGGAAAGTGTCAAACACTGTACTAGCCTGACATACTGTGATGAAATGTGTTCCTTTACTTTTACTAAAATCGATTTCTCACACTTAATAGTATAACTGAGTATTTGACATTATTAGCTTACTTAATCAAAGACAGGTACACCGTATTGCTTGCTTTTTAGATGCACAAATTACACCACCTGATCGTGTTCACACTGTGTGCTTTAAGTCACTTTATGCATGTCCAACGTGTCCCGTGTCAAGCTTACAAAAGGAGTGGATAATCCCAGAAAAGCGATGCATCAAGGATTAAACCAACATCTCTGTTGGATGGCGGTAGCTGGACGAATAGGGCAGGATTCTGTGTTGGCTTTGTGTGCCACGCATGGACTAACAGCTTGTCAAGGAGGGTGCAACAACAATTTGCAAAAGGGAGAAAGTAAATATGACTTAGCTCTCAAAGGTTTGCATTAGAGTGTTTTTAAAATAAAGATTAAAATCTCAAATATTTAATTGGTGTTAACGCAGTCCAGGGAAGGGCAGCTCTCCTGCTTGGTGCAGTTCTACTGTTTGGCTGGATTTGGCTAAAGGTGTGTCCTCGTCACTGTTTTTGTTAGAGATGAGCTTGCTTTAATACCTGAAATATTTGAGTCAACGTATTCAAACAGCTACTGTGCGATATTTATCTGAGCAGACATGCCATTGTGAAAAGTTCTCATGAACCCATTAATAATTCCTCATCGTCGAAACAGTAATTAGTGGAACTCTGGATAAATAGTTCTACATTACTGCTTAGCTGTAGAAAAAAAAAATGTTTGATTGACTTGAACAGAGCTAATTAAGGCAATTGAGATTTCCTCACAGATCACACAATTATCTTAACAGAGGAAGCTTGGATTTCTCCAAGACGGCAACAGTCCTCACCTCTGTCACAGCCTTTCTCCCAAGGTGCACCATTATTTCTCTTTTCCTGTTTTACATCACTTGAAACAACTCTGATCACCCTGTCATGTGAGAAACTGCAAGGAACAATGGATTGGAGACATTACAAAGCTAGGTAAAACGTGTTGCAAATGCAAAGACCATCCACCTAAAATAACAGACCAGTCTTGAAGAGCGTGAATCAAAGAAGCCGCCTCGAGACCAACGGTAACTGTGGAAGACCTGCACAGCTAGTGCTAAATACAGAGTTATACTGGAAGAAAACTGCAAAAGCTGCGATTGACTGGCGACCTGTCCAGGATGTACCCCACCTCTCGCCCATTGACAGCGGGAGATAGGCACCAGCACCCCTCGCGACCCCAATAGGGATAAGCGTGTTGGAAAATGGATGGATGGAAAACTGGAAAAGTCTTCAGATCACGTTACATGTGCACCTTTCAGAGGGAACACTAAACATACAGCCAGAGCTCCAATGGTGTGGTTTAGAGCAAAACATATTCATGACCTAAATCCAACTGAGAATCTGTGGCAAGACTGAAAAAGTGGCCATCCAATCTGATGATGTTGATGATAATATTAATAATAATAATAATAATAATAATAATAATAATAATAATAGGACACATAACATATATAATTTTCCTTCTACTTCACAAATATACATTACTTTGTCTTGCTGTGTCACAATGTATCCCAATAAAACTGCATTGAGGTGTGTGGTTGTAATGTGACAAAATGAGAAAAAGTCCAAGGGGTTACGGTAATCCTGCAAGGCACTTACTGTATATCTGGTAGATAAATAAATAAATAAATAATAGAATTAGGCCTACCATATGGAAACCGGTAATTTTCAAGGAAGTTTGAAACAGTTTGACAACCCATATAAAGTTCCCATCACAACATCCATTAGAAATCCAGTTGAACCCCTGCACACTGTCCTCACCGAGGGACATCATGGTGAAAGATAACGACGGGGGGAAGGTGGGGTGTCAGAAGCCAATCTGCTATCTTCTGACTGTGCAGACAACTGGTGCCTTGGGCTGTGGATGTCCACCTATCAGCTGAGTCAAATGGCTGCACCACCATCTCCGTGAGTGAACTTTAATCTGGTGTTCCTCACTCATCTAGAAAATAACTCGCTCTCTGCTTGCTTTTGAATATTATAGCCAAGCCTGTGAGTGCAGATACCTGCGCTCGCGAGGATTTGGGCTGTATTTCCTATCGGGAGTATGCTTTTATTTGTCAAATTACATAAACCAGATTATGCACACACATAATCACTATTAAATGCACACAAGCCCTCCCAAGAAATGCATGTCCAGAGTTGCAATGGAAGCTCCATGCAAAACAGCTTAACAAATTCTTTAGAGGTACATTGTAACTATGATGAAAATAATTCAGTAGTGGTGATTTTTTTTTATTGTTGCTTCCCTCTACTTTATGTGCTATGGCTATATCAGACTCTGCTGTCATGTGGAGACAAAATGCAGAGATCTGCGATGTCAAGGGCTCAGCTATATCCAACTGCGCCTGAGCACTAAAAAGCTTCCAGTCATCATATCTGTCCTCACTGATATACCCACAGAGACCAGAAAGTGTGGCATCACACACCTCTGGTACAGTAAACACTAGCAGATGGGGGAAAAGTTTGCTCTTACTTAGGTTTGGTGGTTATCACTCTGACGATTAAATAAAGAAAGTTAAATATTTTATTTTCCATCTAAAGCTTGGCAAGAAAAGTTTCAGAAGTTCTATACATTTTCAACCAAAAATGTTTTAAAATACTGACATATCTGAGTCGTGTTTTAAGTTGTTTGAGCATCATGCCAAATTAAATTTCCAGTCACTGAAAGTAGTTAGGTAAATGCAGTCATGCCCAACTGACCAAACAAAGGCTGAGTAAAACTCCAGATAATGATGTGGTTGCAACCAACATGACATTGCAATGGGTGAACAAGCTTTCAGGAGTGCATAGAGATTTCATCATGGGTGCTATTAGATAATTTAAGATAAGATATAAGAAACACATCTATTCACTACATTAGTAATGAAAAAGAAACTAATCTAAAGTTAGTTCTAAAACAACAGAAAGATAACTTATCAGAGAGGCAAATGTGAAAATAAAAAAAGACATTAAGCATTGCACAACTATTGATAATACAGTATATTCAGATAAAAATGCAATATTCAAACATGAAATACAGCAACCGATTTATACAACGATGTCAGGGAAAATGTGCAATATGAATGATTGAACAAGCAGCACACCAGAGTAGCTAAAGCTTATGCAAATAACATTAGCATCTGTGAGTCTAATGATATTGGCAGCAGACATGTCTGAGCTTGCAGGTTTATTTATTTATTTATTTATGTTTTAATGTGTCCTGTCTGGCAGTGTAGCATTTCAAATTGCTGCTTAATGCCAAAGAAAGCCCAACAGATTTACTTTCACAAGTGGAGCACTACTGCTTTTGCCATAGTGCTCCACTTGATACATATGCAAAAAAAAAAAAAACAAAAAAAAAACTTTGTTAGATATTTCTTTTGGATTATTTCAAGTTCAATGGACACAGAAACGGAAAGGTAAAAGAGAAAGAAAGGAAGAGAAAAGGAAGAGGCAAAATGCTAAATGGGAGAAAAGGTGACAAAAATAGTCGAGGAAAAGAGTGAACGAAATAACATCCTGAGAGTCTGTTTCTACAGCTGCAGAGAGTGTTGTAAAAAGAACAGCAAAACCAACCAAAATATAATCACAGGTACAAACAACCAACGTATTGATAACATCACTGAAAAATATCTAGTGCTATTTCATAAAAGATGTATACAGTGATAGCCAAAGCTAATGATAGGGTTTATTTTTAGAGAAGTGAATCTTTAAGCACCTTGATCCAAGCACCTGCACCTGGTGTTTGAGAGAGTGTGCTTGTATATGTAAGGTTTATCCATAAGAAAATTGCTCTAAAGTGGATGTGAGGAGCCAAAGACTCGCCTCCCACAACGCCGAGGCAGACCAGAGACCAGAGCCCCAGATGTCCGAGAGGGCCCCCAAGAAGGACCAACACAGGGATAGCTGCCACCCCCATCCTAGGGAAGAGCAGAGGAGAGCCCAAAGAAACCCACCAGGAACCCCCTGCTCTCCAGTGCATAAGCCCTCGGGAGCTGCAGTGACAAGCTTGCAGGCTCTACCTGCAGACAGCTATGCCAGACCAGATCTAACCATGGGTCCAGAGACCTGAGGTCCAGGGGCACCCCGCCCCCCAGCAGGGCCCTGACAGTCCCATGAAGCCAAGGCCCCATGAAGCAGCCGCCAGGAGTGAGCATCACACACCCAGCCCTGGACACCGAGGACCACCAACACACCAGCGGGTCAAGGCGCCAGCCAATGGAGTGGAGCCAGACTGGGGAGATAGGCTCCATACTTAGTGGAGACATGAGATGCCCCAGGAGAGGGGGCAGTCCTAAACTCAATTGAATGGCTATATTGTCCCCCGTGGGGGAAATTACATTTCAGTACAACAATTCAAGCGAAAGATAAACATGGGTAGACAGGTCAATGAGGCCTTGCTGTCTTTTTCAGAATATAGAAAAGAATACATGGGATGGTTGAGTCTCTTAACAGGGGACAGTATGAGGATGCAGGAAAAACCCTCAGCACAAAAAAGTAACATACAGACAACGTTGTAAGCATATCATAGTGCTGCTGTGTAATCAGTCTACAAATGCGGCCTTCGAAGGATGCAGCCCCTGAACTGAGACACACTCAGTGTAAATGATTCATGATCAGATCAGGACCCGTGCAACCATTAGCATGTTTGCAGAGATTTACTGTTTGTTGTGAGAAACAGAGTTTTAAGGAGATAAAATAAGCAACACGTGTAACCGACTGTAAGGGTTGAAGTGGACATTGATCCCTAAAATATCGCTGGGAAAAACATGACTCCTTATGAAGAGAGTTCATCCATAAATACATATACGGTGGCAGCATCATGGTGCGGGTGGGGCAGCTATTCTTCAGTCGGCGCAGGGAAGCTGGTTGGAGCTGATGGGAAGATGCATGGGGATGAACACAGGGCGATCCTTGAATGAAACCTCTGTAAGAGACTAGAGACTGTGGTGAATTTTCACCTTCGAGCAAGGAGGCAGTAAACACAGAGGCAGAGCTGCAATGAAAAAATCTAAGTGATTTTGTGTCTCATTATTTGTATATTGTTCAGTAAATATCCAGAGCAAAATTTAATCATACAATAATCTACAACAAGACTTGAAAATTGACGTTCTCATACTACTACTATTACTTTACCGCCAGAAATTGCAGTCTCGAGACGGGCAAAGCCGGCAGAGACGTTTCCCAGCTGTGATCACAGCAAAGTAGATACTCAGGAGGGGTGAATACAAATGCATATGGCAATTTTCAGATTGTTTAAAAAAACAAAAAATAAACAATTTAAAAATAATCCATCTTTTTCTTTCCCTTTAACAGTTATGCACTACTTAGCATCGGTGTATCACATGGCATTTCAATCAAATACACTGAAGTTGTAACTTGACAAATAAGCTCAAGAGTTACGAAAACTTTTGGAAGCTACTGTAAGCCAGAGGCATCAAAGTGCATCCAAATTACATATTCCGTGATGCTTATGCTCCTTCTAGGTTAGTGACAGATATTGAGATGCCATTTGTAGAACACTGCTGAAAGTGACCTGGGTATATAGACAGAAGAAGGAGATGGAGGCAACAGGCACTGTCAAACAGAGCAGCCAGCAATCCATCAAAGTCAGATTCAGCACAACCCCGGAGGAACGGGTAGAACAAACATCTGGGACACAGCAAAGCTATTTTTATTTGAACTGACTGCTTTGGCCACAAGTTAAGGTGGCTGCCTGTCAAAATAGGGATTGTGAGGGACGAATCAGCCAGCGTCTTGTCATGATTTTAATTAGCTTAGAAATGTAAAAGACAAATCTGTTCTGGTTTGATGGAATAAAAACTGCTAAACAAAAAGCCTTTTAATCTTCTGTCTGACTAAACCAAGCTTGTTACTAAACAACATTGTCATCTGTCTGTCTCGCCTGATGATAAAGTTTGTCTCTGATGAGTGTTCAAAAGCCTTTGTTGCTAAATTGCCATCCCAATGGGATATTACAAGTAGATGTTACCATTGTTTTTATTTTGTTGACAGCAAAGAAGGTGAAATATATAATTTTTATGCAGAGACAGATTTTTTTTCCCATTTTAGAGGCAATTTAATTTAATAATTTAGGTGGAAATCAAAACTGATGTTTAAGTACTTTCAGATTTTATTTGTATGTATAAAGGAGATCAACGTTTTGGTTGTCCATTTGTAGTCACATTTAAAAAAAAATTGTGGGTTCAGAGTTCCTTTTTTTTTAGATTCATAATGTATCTACATTATAATCACAACAGTGCATTCTTTAAAGCTGCTATATCTTACTAATCTATTAAATCAGCATTTTTCTTATTCTGCTCTGGGTATAGTGCAGAAAAGCTTAACAGTTTTTTTTTTTTTTTTTTTTTACTTTTTATTTTACTTTCTATTGCATGATTACCTGTGCCTGCATAAAGGGAAACAAAAACAAAACAAACAAAAAAGACAACAACAAAACTTTTATTTAAATATTAGGCAATTTTATTTCCTTCCACTCCTGTCAGTCTGCATTTGGCAGCTTTTCTATGAGACGACTTGTCGGCCCCTTGTTTGGAACACTGAAACAAGATGGAGTGAATGGTTTCATTCACTTAATATACAGGGAAATTGCATAATACTGGTCAAAGTAAAGGTGAAAGAGAAAAGAGCAGAAATCTCCTCACTTACCAAAAAATCTTCTTGCCTCATGAGGTGCAAACACCTGGGGGTATAAATGGGCACAGCCTTAAATTGATACATTATTGAATCATCTTCTGGTTCAGTTTTGGGTTCACATCCACCATCAATTAAATTCAATCTGATTAACCAGAAATAAAATTCAGTTCTCCTATTTGAATTTTCCCAGCATTTTGACCATTTGTATCGCTTAGATGAAGCAATAGTTTGCAGGGAGATAACAAGAGGATCAAAATTATGTCATTTTACAAAAGAAATCCTTGCTAATATTTAGTTTCGATGGCCAAATGAGGACAGTTATCAGTGATTAAAGAAAATCTAGTACAATAGTGTCATTAGAAAACATACATCATATTATATTATAGTTATGATTTGTAAGTTTCAACAAGTTCCCAGGGTTTATTCATTGTTCTTTGTGTTCTTCATTAAGAAGCGGTTGGCTTAGTTGACCTTACTTTTGTTCATTTGTGGATTATTTGATTTGGCTGTGGTTATTAACAATTTTAGAAAAACATCAAAGAGAATATTCTGTTCTTGTGCCTGGGTACAGAGACAGAAGAAAAAGATGTGTCGCAAATAGTCATTCATCGCCTCTGTGAATTACAGGAAGACAGGGTTAGCCATGGTACTGTTAAATCTTTGGGTAGTGTGACTGTATATTAGATCTCCAAGCTACTGCTCTGAAACAATATGTCTGCAGACTTTCAGCTGTTCAGTGGTCAGATTGCCATATTAGATACACATGGCTCTGTCTTTCGGTGTTTCACACTGTCTCTCTCTCCTAGACATAGCTACTGGTTGAGCCTTTCCTATGAATAGGCGAATGGTTTCTGTTACATCCTCTAGACTTAAAAACTGGTTTAGAGTTTTTCTGCTGAGCTGTTTCTTTCCTTAATGAAGCCACTAATGGAACAACTGCATTTTACTTTTCTCTCACACAGAAAGTATGCCTGGATCATGTGTGCTTCTGTGTTCTTTTTGTGTATATGCTCAGTCTTCTCTAACCACCATTTGGACGTAGCAGATGGCTGTTCCTACTGAGCCTGGTTCTGCTGGAGTTTTCTTCTTGTTAAAGGGGAGTATTCCTTTCCACTGGCATGCTTGGTATGAGGGATTGTTGCAAAGTCAATGACACAATGCAAACAACAATCAACTGTCGCTTCATTCCAGAAGGAGTAAATGGTGCAAGCCAACGACTCGTTGCAATCTGCTGGATTTTCTTAGACAGGAAACCTTTTAACAACCTTAAATAATAAACTAAACTGCATTGTTTGATAACTAGGATCAATTAGAATGCATGTGATAGACTTGGACTCTGTCTGTATTAATCGATTGAATTTGCTTTTTTTCTTGCACACTTTTCTTTATATGTGTTGACTTTAGATATGGAAATGGATTTAAAAATCAGGAACTACAAAGTTCAACACAACTGAAGCCAAAAAGTTAGGAAAATTATAATATAAATGCTTTAAATGTATAATTTTTTTTATAGAAGATAGTTTAATACCTTACAAATAAACATTTTCTATTATACAAATATATATATATATATATATATATATATATATATATATATATATATATATATATATATATATATATATATATATATATATATATATATATATATATATATATATATATATATATATATATATATATATATATATATATATATATATATATATATATATATATATATTTGCTGACTTTGCAATAATCAAAACCTTCTGCAAAACTTTCTTGATTTAAATGTTTCCCATTGTGTGAATGCGTCTGGAATGAGAGAGAGCAGCAAAAAAAATTCACCCCCCCCATTCAAACACAGTGTTCTTAGTCCTGTCCCTTTTTTTTTTTTGATGAGTTTTGTATGTTTTATTTTTTCCTCGTCATTATTGTTGAATTTGTAAAAATGTTTTCAAGAGCTTTTATGATTGCTACCTTGCATAAAATTACCATAAATGCCTCCAAATTAACAAATACACCTTTTGTACTACACTCTGCTGTTTCCTATTTGCTAAAGGGTCACTGGTAAATCATTTCTGCTAATGAATAGACTGCCTGAATCGTTCATCCAAAAGTTGGTCTTCCTGTTGGCACAAAGTCAATTTTTCTATAGGTTCTATGATTTTATCCTTTGGTAATAATGAAAGGTCTACGTTATGTTTTTGATTAAACATAAGACATCTGAGCATCACCTTTATGTTTTCAGTAATTTAAATGGTTAAGTAGATATTATTAAAATCACTATGTTGAGATCTTTTATCGTTGCCTCACATTATAGATTTGGGTGTTTATAACAATGTAAAGTTTGCATTATACTTTCTGTTGTTGTTTATGTTTTCCCAATTTGCTCCTGTTTTCTTCTACAGTACAAGTTATTTCTAAGAATCAACGATCAAGAGTGCTTAGTGTCATTATTTAACCATGGTGAAATTTTGGGGAGACACCTGCTCAGAATTCATATATAACACAGAGACAATAAAGACATACATGGAAAAATGAAGAATGAGCATTCCTAGAGGAGACTCTGAAAAATGCAAAAACACAATATACAAAGAAAAATCTAAATTTAAAGTCAAGCTGTTCATCAGAATAGAAACTCTTAGCAAAATAGGGAAAATACTGTGCAATTGTTAATAGATCATAAGACATATTCAGATAAAAATAAAATGTTCAAGTTGAATGTACCGAACAACACTTTCTGAGAAGCTAGAAAGTGTACAAATAGTTCTTAGCATCTGATACAATTTAATGTTCAAGTAAGAAAAAAAGACAGCAGTCAGTTTACAAAGCAAAGTAAAATACCATGAAATTGCATGAATGTACCAGACACTCCCTGATAAGCTAAAAAGTAAATAAGGCAAATTATTATTTACTTTCATTTTACGTTTTGAATGAAGGCAAATAGACTGTCAGGGTGCAGTTTTGCCTGAAGTATTTCCTGGCTTCTTCCTCCTCCTGTGCAGCTCTGATTCCACTCACCTTAATCACCCACACCTGTCAGTCTCTCATCATCCCTGGACTTAATCCACCTGCAAGCTCCACTATAAAGGCTCTCTTCGGTCTCTTCCCTGCCGGTTCGTCTTCACCCAAACCTCGTCCTCCCACACTGATGACTCCCTTCCCGTGCCTCTCCTCGAAGCTCCTTGGACCTGCTCGGGTCCTGTCCCGATGCTCCCCTGCTTGCCTTGGGTTCCACCCCTAGGATCTCCCACGGTCCTCCAGCTTCCTCCGGTCCGCCTGCTCCTGCCTTCACCTCCCTCCTGCTTCATCATGGTAAAAGACTCTGGTTCTCATCCTCCACTATCCATCGAACCTTCAATAAAACTCTCAAACGAGCTCTGTGTGTGTGGTTGTGTCCGGGTTCATCACAACAAATCATGACATAGACATTAGCTATTTTTGAATCCGTCCGTCCGTCCGTTGTCTTCCGCTTATCCGGGGTCGGGTCGCGGGGGTAGCAGCTTCAGTAGGGAGGCCCAGACGTCCCTCTCCCCAGCCACTTGGGCCAGCTCCTCAGGAGGAATCCCAAGGCGTTCCCAGGCCAGCCGGGAGACATAGTCCCTCCAGCGTGTCCTGGGTCTTCCCCTGGGTCTCCTCCCGGTGGGACGTGCCCGGAACACCTCTCCAGGGAGGCGTCCAGGAGGCATCCTGACCAGATGCCCGAGCCACCTCAACTGGCTCCTCTCGACGTGGAGGAGCAGCGGCTCTACTCTGAGTCCTCCCCGGATGACTGAGCTCCTCACCCTATCTCTAAGGGAGAGCCCAGACACACTACGGAGAAAACTCATTTCAGCCGCTTGTATCCGGGATCTCGTTCTTTCGGTCACGACCCAAAGCTCGTGACCATAGATGAGGGTAGGAACGTAGATCGACCGGTAAATCGAGAGCTTCGCCTTTTGGCTCAGCTCTCTCTTCACCACAACGGATCGGTACAGCGCCCGCTTCACAGCAGACGCTGCACCAATCCGCCTGTCGATCTCCCGCTCCATCTTCCCCTCATTCGTGAACAAGACCCCAAGATACTTGAACTCCTCCACTAGGGGCAGGACATCCTCCCCAACCCGGAGAAGGCACTCTACCCTTTTCCGGTTCAAGACCATGGTCTCGGATTTGGAGGCACTGATCCTCATCCCGGCCGCTTCGCACTCGGCTGCGAACCGCTCCAGTGAGAGCTGTAGATCACGCCCTGATGAAGCCAATAGGACCACGTCATCCGCGAATAGCAGAGACGCAATCCTAAGGCCACCAAAGCGGATCCCCTCAACACCTTGGCTGCGCCTAGAAATTCTGTCCATAAAAGTTATGAACAGAATCGGTGACAAAGGGCAGCCTTGGCGGAGTCCAACTCTCACCGGAAACGAGTCCGACTTACTGCCGGCAATGCGGACCAGACTCTGACACCGGTCGTACAGAGACCTGACAGCCCTTATTAAAGGGTCCGGTACTCCATACTCCCGGAGTACCCCCCACAGGATCCCCCGGGGGACACGGTCGAATGCCTTCTCCAGATCCACAAAGCACATGTAGACTGGTTGGGCAAACTCCCATGCCCCCTCAAGAATCCTGCTGAGGGTGTAGAGCTGGTCCAGTGTTCCACGGCCAGGACGAAAACCACACTGCTCTTCCTGAATCTGAGATTCGACTATCCGACGGACCCTCCTTTCCAGAACCCCTGAATAGACCTTACCAGGGAGGCTTAAGAGTGTGATTCCTCTGTAGTTGGAACACACCCTCCGGTCCCCCTTTTTAAATAGGGGGACCACCACCCCAGTCTGCCAATCCAGGGGAACTGCCCCCGATGTCCACGCAATGTTGCAGAGCCGCGTTAACCAACACAGCCCCACAACATCCAGAGCCTTAAGGTACTCAGGGCGAATCTCATCCACCCCCGGAGCCTTGCCACCGAGGAGCTTTTTAACAACCTCGGCAACCTCAGCACCAGAGATGGGAGAACCCGACCCAGAGTCCTCAGGCTCTGCTTCCTCAATGGAAGACGTGTTGGTGGGATTAAGGAGGTCTTCGAAGTATTCCGCCCACCGACGCACGACGTCCCGAGTCAAGGTCAGCAGCACACCACCCCCACTGTAAACAGTGTTGGTACTGCACTGCTTCCCCCTCCTGAGACGCCGGATGGTGGACCAGAATCGCTTCGAAGCCGTACGGAAGTCTTTCTCCATGGCCTCTCCGAACTCTTCCCACGCCCGAGTTTTTGCCTCGGCGACCAGCCGAGCCGCCTGCCGCTTCGACTGCCGGTACACATCAGCTGCTTCCGGAGTCCCACAGGCCAAAAAAAGCCCGGTAGGACTCCTTCTTCAGCTTGACGGCTTCCCTCACCGCTGGTGTCCACCAGCGGGTTCGAGGGTTGCCGCCACGACATGCACCGACAACCTTGCGGCCACAGCTCCGACTAGCCGCCTCAGCAATAGAGGCGTGGAACATGGTCCATTCAGACTCAATGTCCCCCGCCTCCCTCGGGACGTGTTTAAAGTTCTCCCGGAGGCGGGAGTTAAAGCTCCGCCTCACAGGGGACTCCGCCAGACGTTCCCAGCAAACCCTCACAGTACGTTTGGGCCTGCCCGGTCGGACCGGCTTCCTCCCCCGCCATCGGAGCCAACTCACCATGAAATTGCATGAATGTACCAGACACTCCCTGATAAGCTAAAAAGTAAATAAGGCAAATTATTATTTACTTTCATTTTACGTTTTGAATGAAGGCAAATAGACTGTCAGGGTGCAGTTTTGCCTGAAGTATTTCCTGGCTTCTTCCTCCTCCTGTGCAGCTCTGATTCCACTCACCTTAATCACCCACACCTGTCAGTCTCTCATCATCCCTGGACTTAATCCACCTGCAAGCTCCACTATAAAGGCTCTCTTCGGTCTCTTCCCTGCCGGTTCGTCTTCACCCAAACCTCGTCCTCCCACACTGATGACTCCCTTCCCGTGCCTCTCCTCGAAGCTCCTTGGACCTGCTCGGGTCCTGTCCCGATGCTCCCCTGCTTGCCTTGGGTTCCACCCCTAGGATCTCCCACGGTCCTCCAGCTTCCTCCGGTCCGCCTGCTCCTGCCTTCACCTCCCTCCTGCTTCATCATGGTAAAAGACTCTGGTTCTCATCCTCCACTATCCATCGAACCTTCAATAAAACTCTCAAACGAGCTCTGTGTGTGTGGTTGTGTCCGGGTTCATCACAACAAATCATGACATAGACATTAGCTATTTTTGAATCTTCAAGTTAAATAACTGCAATTTGCATGGAAGTCCAAACAGACACTCACTGAGAAACTGAAAGTGTGTACATAGACATTACTGTCAGAGACAGTGTAATAAATCTCATTGTAACAAGAACCTGTGGAGCCAGTCATGTGTTTGTAACATGTACCAGACTCTGAACTGGGGTGGTGGTTTATTTGATTCTCATCAGGGGCGATAGCCTTCACAGCTTTGGGAAAGGAGGTGTTTTTAAGTCAAATAATTTTAGCTTTAATGTTCCTGAATAGTTTACCTGATGGAAGTTGGACAAACGGTGAATGCCAAGGAACTTCATGCCGTCCACATCCTCAATCACCTACCCACACATGCTGAGGAGGGTGTGCAGTCTTCATGGACCTGCTGTAGTCCACTATGACCTCCTCTGTCTTGCTGGTGTTAAGGATGAGGTTATTCCTGGAGTACCACACTGTCAGATTGTGGACCTCCTCTCTGTAGTGGGCCTCATCATTGTTGGGTATGAGACCCACCACAGTGGTGTTGTCTGCAAACTTCACCACCATGTTTGTAGGGGGGATAGCAGAGCAGTCGTGTGTGAAGAGGGTGAAGAGAGCAGGGCTGAGGACACGACCATGTGGCATGCCAGTGTTGAGGATCAGTGGGGAAGATGTGAGTTTCCCTATCCTCACCACCAGGGGTCTGTTGGTGGTGAGCATGTCTTGAAGCACAGTGTTAAAGGCTAAACTGAAGTCCACAAATAGCATCCTAACAAAGGTGTTGATGCAGATGAGTTAGAGCCGTGTGAAGTGCTAACGAGATAGCATCCTCCATAGAACAATTCTCCCTGTAAAGCCGGGCTTACACTGTACGAGTTTTTGCCCTTTTCGGACTGATTCTTCAGTCGTGCGAGCATTTTTTGAATCGGGCCGAATTTCAGCTTGATCGTACAGGGGGGGAGGAGGGGCGACTGGCTTCTCACGACTACCTCCCGATCAGGAATCGGACGGTCGGCTGAAAATCAAACATGTTTGAAATTCGGTCGGCCATAGTGAGGTTTTCGTGAGCGCATCCTGCTGTTCAAGCAGAGCTACGAGGGGGCGTCGGGACAGGACGTCGGCTCGCGGGGGGAGGGCGAGCGTTCCGGTCCGCACGACGCGCTGGCCGTCTGTTTGCGTACGCCTCCGCTCGCGGCGGGGGGGCTGTTGCGGGCTGGGCGGTCTGCCATGCCGCGCGGCCGCCGGGGCGTCTCGTCTTTCTCTCTCCCCTCCGTTCCCCCCGACGCCCGGGGCCTCCCGTGGGCCTCGCCCGGGCTCGACCCCCTGGTCTGGGTCCCCGTCACCCACCGGGGCACGACATACAGTGTGAGAACTCCGGTCGCGTCCGAGCGTCGCGCCGTACAGTGTGAGAACACAGATCGTGAGCGGTGAACTTTTAAACCCCGCGGTTCCGTTGCACAGTTTGAGATGTATATAAGTACCACGACTGAAAAACTCGTACAGTGTATGCCCGGCTTAAGGCGAACCGAAGGCTGTCCAGACTAGCAGGGATGGTGACCTTGGTGTTCCTCAGGAAGATTCTCTCAAAACACTTCATGATGTCAGGGGTCAGAGCTGCTGAACAGTAATCAGACAGATAATGGAGGTTTTTAGGGGGACACAAGCCCAATGATTGAGGATTTCAGGCAGGCAGGGACCATGGAGAGCTGCAGGAAGAGGTTTAAGATGTCCAGAAAATGTTCCAGGTATGGTAGAAGATTCAAATGTATTTTACAGATATGAGTGAACCATCCAGCCTGGTTTAATAAAAAAAAAAAAGATAAAAGAACAATGAAACATTTAAATGCTACTCATAATTACGACATGTGTCCATGTGAAGAGTCACATTTGTACTGCGGAGATGTGAACGTTACTCAAAGTTATGAGGCCCATAGGTGAAGTTAATAACCTGGTATTGCAAAGGTTCCCTCTAAAAAGAATACGATTCATAAAATAATCATTGGAATGCATTTACTAAAAAGATAAAATGGTGAATAATAAAAAAATGACAAGCATCTCTATTAAACACATTTCCTACATGCTCTCTAAAGTACAGAAAAGTGTTACATTTGATTTAAGTATTTTTTTTAATCTTCTGAAGTATGGAAAAAGAAGAGTGAAAAAAATTAATTCCTAGACATTAACACCAATCACATTCGCTAAACGTTCCATCCATCCATCCATCCATCCATCCATCCATCCATCCATCCATCCATCCATCCATCCATCCATCCTTAGGTTTCATATTAAAAGCCACGTTACTCTAGAAACATCTACCACAAATTCAAAGGGGTGTACTGCATTAAAACTAGGCTGAAATTAATTAAAAACTCAAAAAATGCATATGGTAAAAAATATGCCATTTTTGCCAGAAATATATCTAAGAATCCTGATTAAAACATTGCAAATTTAAAATTCCCTTTAACTGCAACTGATCATTTCCACTCCACACAGAACAGTTGTTGCTCACCTTGATGCTCCGCGTGCACCACATCCAGACATGTGCATGTTAGAGGTTACCTGGATAACACAGTGAGGCTTTCTCACAGCAAAAGCCTATTTCAGAGCAAAGTCAGCCTCTGAAGAAATATCTGTGGATCTTCCTCAGAGTGTGATTTTATTTTCCCTTTGGTTTGAAATAAATTCTTTTGACTGAAGGCCCTGGATGGTTATCCATCCACTTTTTTTCTGACGCACAGTGAAGTTATTTTAGCAGAATGGCAGCTTCACACAACTCAATTTACCTGGGAGAATAATTCACACGCAAAATATACAGTAAAGCTCTTATGCTGAAGGCGATATATAAATTGTGTTGAAGGTTTCTGAAGCCATTGCACGAGTTGCTAGAATTTTTTAAAAAGGCAAAAAAAAAAAGAAAAAAAGAAGAAGAAGAATGAATGAATGCATTTCATTGATGTAAAGCTAAATTGCGGGCTTTGAATCTGGGGTGCTGCTGTCAAAACAATATATATATCCAGTTTCCTGTGAGAGCAATTGCGTGTAGGGTTGTAGTTACAAGAACTATGAAAACCAGAAGCCCTTCAATCAAACTCAGTATGTTGAGCTTCATCTACGGAGCAGTTTGATGGCTTGGATTCAGAGCAGCATCCTTGAACACCCTCCTCAGAAAACATTGTGAAATGCGATGTCTTCCTTCGGAACAACATGGACAGCTTTGTTGGGATGTAGATAGTTTTCTTTTCACGTGCTACCCCTGGTGAAAGCAGATATAATTTTTAAAACCCATGCACAAAATGTTCTGAGGTATTTCTGCTGTTATTTCAGGGCTAAGCTGAAACAGTGGGGAACGGAGGCAGCTCTGTTGCTGAAGCGACACCCAGCTTTGCAGAAATACATCAGTGACCTGGGACAGAAAGGCAGTAAAACTTAGTAAAGGTTAGGGTTGACCAGTGATGCATTAGTACCATCTAGTGGCCCTATTGCACCTGAAAGGTCACAACATCAATACTGAGTCCCAGCCCACCATTTGTCATAGGCTACAGTTTTCAGTCCTTCCCTAACACACAAAAAACAAGCATCACATTAAATACCTAGAGATAAATGTCTGATTTGTATGCACACACCCCTCCCCTCCATTTCCTCATTTCTGTAATCAGTTTCAACAAATCTCGCTATGATGAAACGTTATCAGCCTGCAAAGGCATCTGCAGTCGCTTCATATTTCATTTGGTGGGCAATGATGCTTAACTCCAAATAGCACAGCTACAATTGTAGGGGATATTAATTTAATTCACCTGCACAGCGGAACAGGGGAGCACATTAATGCTCTCAGCAGAATCCCGGACTCCTCCAAGCAGAACGTGGGGCTTTGCTAGAGTAAGCAGACAGCTGGGTAGTCTGCCACGGGGGCGAGGGAGCGCACGCCGGAGACCACCGCAAAGATTCAGGTCACTGGCACAGCTCGTGTAAAAGCTTGAGAGGTCCACCTTTCCATGACAGTGTCTGAATGGTCCATTACCCCCCCTCCCCCCCCCCCTCCTCCCCTACCCAGTCCAAAAAAAAGAAGAGAGAATCAGCAAGCCCCAGGGTCAGAGATGGAGACCGGGCGCTCAAATGCATATCGTCTTCAGAAGACACTCCTTTCACAGTCTTTCAACTTCTTCAAAGCAGTGAAAAATGCTCTTGACTGTGAGACCTCTCTGTGCTTAATGGTTTGAGGTCAACAGGAGGTGCAGAGCTCAGGTTTGCACACAGACCGTGAGTTAAATTAGTATATTTTCTGGAGAGGCCCCTGCATAGTATCACAACTGTTTCAGAGGTTGCATTCAAAGCTACTGTCAGAATGAGAAAGAGTGCAAGTCACTGAAAGCTTTACAGGTGAGCTAAAGTGACATTTCCTTCTCCCTCTTAGGAGCACCAAACAGCACCTGGCATTAGCAGAGGGTGTACTTTTTTAAATTATGTGATATTTAATTGACTGAGTCAGACAGGGGGAGTTCTGTCAAATGCAAATAATTGATGGGTGTAATGGCCACACCCGCAGCCACGCAGTAAATGTCGGTAACTTCCCGCTCATATATCAGCAAATTACGCAATATCAGTTCTTTTTGTCCACATTCACAATCATGACACAAGCTTTTATTTGCATATGGCATATTTTTTACGCTGTTGAAAGAAAAGCCTTCTATTTGTAACATTTAGTTAGATTTATATGTTAGACTTTACTGAATACTTTTTCTTACTGATTACGTGTTTTCGTACTTTACTGTTGCTGAGGGGTTCCTCTGGACTTCTGAGGGCGGGCATTGCAAGATGTGCCCTGGTGTGCAGCTTTTCTACAGACAGGAAGCGCTGATTGGGGTGGCCATCTCCTACACTGCCATTATTAAGTCTTTTTGGGGCACATCCAGCACAGTGTGGTTTGGCTCATGCACAAAACAGGACAGGTCCAAACTGGAACAAACTACAAAGAGGACCATCAAGGCTGACCTTCTCTCCTTCCAGGACCTGCAGAGGTCTAGGATCAGGAAAAGGGCAGCTAACATATCTGCAGACCACACACCTCCTGCATACAAACTGTTTAGACTTTTACCTTCAGGTTGGCGCTACAGAACGGCATAAATAAAAAAAAAAAAAAAAACAGCCGCCTGGCTCCAGGCTTTCAGTCTGATGAGCACTTCACGGTCAGAGTGCCCTGATCGACACCATACATCTTTGCACAAACCCAACCATGTCTTCCATTTTTGTAAAAACATGTATGCATAAATATTTACTGTGCATGCGCAGTGTCGTACTTCCCCTATTATTAAAAATAAGCACGAAAGGCTTTATATACTAACAAATTGAACAAAAACAAAGCATAAAACGGCAAAATAGCAACTGATATGGCAACAGGTCATGATAGTCTTTCATAAAAACTTTTTTTTTTGCTTTTCACTTAGTTGCGATGATGGTGATAAGTAATGATGAAGGTAATTTTCTTCTAATAATTTTAGTTTTTAGGCTTTTGTTTCATTTTGTAATATAGAGTATTAGCTCTTGTCTGAGTTTTGTCAATAAAACAAACTATTGAACACCACAGATGTTGGCCCCATTTGTGTAAAAAGTAACATAATGTATGTAGTGGCATAATCGCCCACTTTACCATGCTTATATTTATTCAATGGAGGACAAACATCTTAGAAAAAGGCAGGCACCACATTAGGTGGGTTAACAGCAACCCTTAGAAATCTTAAGTTAATGTAATCAAAGCATTTTTGTAGTGTGCACTTTACTTTGTCTTTTTATACATCCATAAACAGGGATACAAATTAATGTGGCAGATAGTGATATAGATGGAAAACATCCATGCATACATACCTGCTGTGGGATTAGTAGACAGCTATATTTCTCAGAGCCACAAGAAATCAAATAACAGTGTGTCCGGTGGGTGTTTGGGTCACCAACAGTGCATCCTTCATAAGCCCAGATGGATGTTTGCTGTGCCAATATTTGACATCGCGTGTGAAGTCACACAATGACAAAGGGACACAGGTGCCACCGTCCAGGATGAACCCTGGGGTTGCAAAGGCACATCTTCCCACAAGCTGCAGGGTTTGGGGGGTGACTTGAAATGAATGCAGCCTCACAGGTGGCAGAGCAGGCCGTGCCACAAGACCCACAATGGCCATTCAGTGGGCAGGAAACAGATGATAGGAGAGAGAGACAATGATCAACGTTACAGGGTGAAGCTGCTCAAAATGGATATATATATATATATATATATATATATATATATATATATATATATATATATATATATATATATATATATATATATATATAAACTGCTCTTGACTCTGCTAGGGACCAGCCGCACATATCATTCGGTTTCAATTCTTCTGATTGGCTTTTAATAGATGAGAGACTGATGAAATTTATTCCTGATCATGGTAATCATACACTGCCAAGATTAAGGTAGTCTTCATAATTGTTAGGGGATGGTAGTCTTTTCTTTTCATCTGTTTGACCAAAACACACAATTTCTCAGTTAAGCTGACTGTTTAAAAGCTGAAGAACAGTTTTATTTTATTTTTTTTTTTATCTTTCTCCGTGTTTTTGCCTTGACACAATTCTGTCTCTCCACTCTTCGGGCCATTCTTTCCACCTAATGGCTTAATTTTATACTGTGTCACAAACATCCACCATGAGTGCTGATAAAGAGGTTTGTGTGCCTTTATGACCAATGGATTTTCTTGGACACAGTTTTGAAAGCATCAAAGGGAGCATCGACAGAAAGAAGCAGGCAACCCCAAAGTTCAGCTGTCACACAAAATTGGACGGTGTACTTTTAGGTCCTTTAAGACTTATTCTATTCTTTTTGCTGTTATAAACAACAGAAATGAGGAAAATGCTTTTTTTATCAAAATGATTTTGAGTATGTTTGATTAACTTGCTCTAATATTCACACCCCTTAATTTTTCCCCACAAATTTTCTCACATTACAAACACAAACTTATATGTATTTGATTAGGACCTATTGGTTAATCAGGGTTTATGAGTATTTTATTAGGATTTTGTTTGTTAGGCTAACCCAAATTAACACATAATGTGAAGTTTAAGCAAATTGACTCGTGGATTACAGTTTGTGTAAAAAGGAAAACCTGGTAAGCATTTTTGTTTTCAGCCCATTTTTACTCAGATACACATGAATATAAGACTGTGTCAAACACACAGAACACAGTGCATGTTGTTGTATTGTAATGATCTGCTCAGTCTGAACAGAGTCACTTTTTAGTCTGGGTGCTGGACAACCAGACAGCCTGTTCCACTAGCTCCCACTCAACAACGTGTATTTGTTTTTAAATCTATGATCTAGATGTGTTGTGTTCCTGTTTTTTTCTGCCTTCCTCGTAAGCATTGTGGTATGGAGCTGTTTGTTATGCAGACAACTTTGCTTTAACTGTATTTTCTCGCAGCACAATGGTTCTCCATAGTTCACAGTGCTAATCAAGCTCTCCTCTGGCTGTGTTCTTTGCCCCTTGAAGCGCTGACGCTAACCTCCCTTGTCTCTTCTGACAGAAGCTGGATCGTTCCTTTGATGTCTTAATCCTGGGCTCCAGTGGTCTGCTTCCTTGTTCCTAGCATCTGGATGCTAGGATCCTACCTTCCCCTCTGCTCTGTCCCTCTGGGAGCCCTCCTGTTAGAAAGTATCAGGAACTGTATCGCCGCCCTCGCTTCACTCCCCTGCCTGTCCACCCTGCAATGTTCCGCTACGCCACATCACCAACCTGGGAGGAAAAAAAGGCAAACAGCAGAGCGCTGCCATGCACCACTCTCCTGCCAAACTCAGTTCTGTGGATTGACTTACCTTCTCCTGGAACGCTGATCCTCTCGGCACCAGTAAGATCCTACTTTCCTTGAAACTAGCTCTTTTCGTCATCTCCATAACCGTCACTTACCTCTTCTTCTGCCGTCGTCCTGGAACCCACACCTGAAATCAGAAGATCATCTTTAAACATATTCCACAATAAACTCTTTTTGTCACAGCTGCGTTTGTAATAGTTGTCTGTTCCAGAGCCCAAGATACTTAAAACATGAAAACCTGGACATCTAATTGACTTTAGAAGTATCTCAATTGGTAAATTTGGTAAAATGTTTTATCTCAATATAGATCCAGTTGTGCTGTGATGCCCTTACAGGTTAAATAGCAAAAAACACATAGGTCAGGAATAAAATTCTGGTGATATCTGAAGTAGCGTTAGTTTATGAAACAAAAAATCTAGATAAAAAAAAACAAAACAAAAAAAACCCCCTCATAGCTTTGTTCAAGTCATCATCCAAAAAGCATGTTTGGCACAAATGCACACTTAGAAACACTTGGCCGCACCGCCTAAATTGACAGGCTGGGCAAGACTAGCATTATTCAGAGAACCAACCAACAGGTGTAGGGTAACCACAGCTTAGGCAGGAATACTTGTTGCAAGGACAACTGTTAGTTGTGCACCTCACAAAACAATCTTTAACACAGAAGGAGCAAAAAGAAAGCCATTGTTCAGAAAAACCCTGTTTGTAATTTACAAAAGCCTATAGGGTGCAGAGAACACGTGTGTTTTGGTCCAAATTGAAGTGTGCAAAACATTGTGTGTGGTAGAAAACAAACACAGCACACCTCCTTGAACACACAATCCACACTGTGAAACATAGTGGTGGTAGCATTATGCTGAGGGGATGTTTTTTTTTTTTTTTTTCTCCAACAGTAACAGGAAAGCTGGTCAGGCTGAAAGGACAAGGAAGAAACCCCTGTGTAAAACTGCAAAAAGTCCTGTGGGTGGGATGGATGTCTGAAGTGTTGAGATGAAACAAAATGTAAAACACTTGACAAAGTCTGAAGACGTCTGCCTGGGGTGTTTGAAAAGCAGCGTTTTAGAAATAACTTTGCGGGCCAGCTGGGGCTCAGGCAGAGGAGAATTTGCCTCCTAATCAGAAGGTCACAGGGTTCAGCACCGGCTTCTCTGCATGTTGAAGTGTCCTCAGGCGAAAGGCTGAAGCACTTCACAGATATGGTGAGTTAGAGAGTGTATGTTAAATAAAGAGTACTCCACAGCCTCTCTGAGACCATATATCTTAAGAAGTGGTGCACGAACATGTGTGCTAATGTCTAAATGTGGCTCATATAGAGTTAGAACCCACAGTGTGGACAAAAAGCCAGTTGATAAATAATTTAAAGCTGTCTATTTAGAAAGACTGTCATGTGGTACAACATACTAACAAAACATATTTACTTAATAGGTTGTGGTGAGTTTCAAGAGGCTTTTCACGTCTCAAGAAAAAAACATGACTTCCATTGTGACACAATCTCCCTTACAGCAGACGGTGCTGTTCCTCCACCTTCTCCAGTCGATACTGGCTTTTCGCTAGGCAGTAACATGAACCTCCAACAGCAAGCACAAAGGGCACTAAGTGTCTTTACCGGAGCTCAGGTCACACATACTGAGTTTGGTGGATACCCGAGTGCCGCTACCAACTTCCTGGCGCTGGTAGAAGTTGTTTTTTTAGCGACTTCCATTGCAAAGTGTTCATATCGATTCAGCTTTTTCACATTATATCGCTCTGCTGTGACAAAATTCTATTCTTTTCACTGTTTTTTTTTTTTTTTTATGTGATGGACCGACTCAACGTGTTTCCTGACTGTAAAAGTGAAGTGAAATATAAATCAGAAAATTGTGGTCATGCATTTATATTTGGCCCGTCTTTCACTTCCTTTTTGGGGTTATGTTACTGCCCGTTTGGCACACCTAGGGCCCGAAATATTTGCCTGTTATGCTCTGCAGCATAGCTCAAGCGGTGTCAGGTTAGGCATCAGCTTTCAAGTCCAGAATTTAGATTTAGGCCCTGGACCTTGTTTGGACCCCTCTCAACACATGACCTAAGTCGCTCCATGGGTCTGGAGGAGCCTCATTCCCAGTCTCAAGGCTTTTGCAGCCTCTAACAAGTTCTCCTCCAGGATTGCCCTTCTTTCCATTAACTCTGACCCCGCTGAAGAAAAGCATGGTGTTGCATGGCTTTGCTGTGGGAATGATGGGCTCATGGTGCTATACAGTCGAACCTTCCATCACACGTTGTGTTTTACATGTGTGACAAAAGTATTAGGTTTGGTCTCACCTGACCTCAGCACCATATTCCGCATGTTTTCTGTTTTCACCACGTTTTGACTTATCTCTGTCTTTTTGACAGTCTTTCATAAAGCCCATATTTGTAAAGTAAGCCGTCCTGTCCGCAGATCCTCTCGCCTGAGCTGAACATGGTTGCATCTCCTCTAGAGTTACCACTAGTCCCTTGACTGCTTTTCTGAAAAGTGTTCGTGTCTACATCTTATTTCCTGTCAGTTTAGGAAGATGGCCGTGACTTGGCAAGGTTGTAATTTAAAGCTTGGCGTATTTTTTTTATTTCTTTTGTAACCTAACTCCGCTGTGGACTTATCCCCTATTCAGTCCCTGCCGGCTGTCTTCCTTGATCTTCATGATGCTGTTTGTTCACTAATGTTTTTTTTACAAACCTCGTGAGCCTTCAAAGACCAGACATAATCGTACCAAGATTAAATTATACACAAAGTGACTCTATTTGCCAGAAAGGAGACCTCTTGGTTGTGCTTGTTTTTAATTTAAGGGTGCCGGAGTTAAGGGGACAAAATGCAAATCATTACAACACTTTTCTGATTTTTCATCATTAAATGTTTCATGCACTACACTGTGTTGGTCAATCACAAACAATCCATATGAAATGCAGAGGTTTTAGGACAGGATTGGGACAAAATGTGAAAAGATTCAGGATGTTAATACTTTTATTAGGAACTTTACTCATGGAGAGAGATCAGTCGATGATGCTTTTGTAATGCACACTGAGATGAAATGTGAGTAGACATGATCAATTTGCTTTTCAGACGTTGGTACGCAACATAACAAACATCAAGTGTGGAGTCAGAAGCAAAACTATTTCCCTTTGAGCACAAGTACGATTTGTATACAGTATTTTATTTCCAAAAAAATTGTGAATTTGTCAGGACTTTTTGTGTGTCTGACATCAGAACTCAGATGCATTTTGAATGTTTTAAAGCAAAAATGGTTGCCAGTTATTCCTGTTTGGCTTTTTTCCCCCTTCATATAATAAAACTACACTAAAAATGATATTGAAGCCAAATAGACGTCGCTGTTTGTTTGTCAAAATACATATACCCAGCGAAGCCATAGCCAGGCAGAAATTGCATTTCCTTGCAGTGGCGATGACGGTGATCATCTCTCAGTGTTTGTGTGTTGTGGCTTTTTCACACTCCAAACAACCCAATCAACTATTTAGCACAACAGCCAGGCTACTGTCTTCAGACTTTTACGGTTCGGATTGTGAAATTACTCCATGTTTTATGTCACTGATAAAGAACCAATAAACTTGCCTGAGACTCTGTGCTTTGCTACTCTTCCTATCTCTCTGATTCCAGCTCTGTGTTTTGAATTGCATTCTCTAAATGGCACCATTGTTATGCAGTTCTGGAAGACATTCCCACCTTTTTTTTTTTATGAGGGCTTCATCATATTGCCTTTGAGTGAAACATTGAGCGAAACATTCGGTTTACCTGCCATTTTAAATGACGCTGTGCCTGTTGCTGTTTCAACTCCCCTGCCCGCTTTACAAATTAACCCCACAGAGTCCAATCACATGTTTACATGCACTCCTCATCGGCATTAAAACCTGTGTTTTTATGATGCATTTGAATTTTTTTTCTTTTTCTGGGGTTAATGAATACAGCATAAAAGCATAAAACTCAAGTTTCAATTTACTGGAGACTACCTCTAATCCACAAAGGATCAAAATTATAGAGGTAGTTACGACACTCACTTTCAATAAAAGTTGGTTAAATATCCAACAATGAAACAGAAAGCCTGCTGATGGCAACCAAGAGTACATAGTTTCTGAGCAATTTGACATTGAAATAAATTTACCCAAACATTGGCAGAGGAAGGGGGAGGGATGTATTTATTTGAACCTATATGCAGGATTTTGACCCTGTGTTGATGGGGGAGGAAATAAGACAATACATACACGTGTGTGGTTTATGTTTTTTTTGTTTGTCACTATTTAAAGCTGCAGAAGGGACTTTTCAGAAAACTGTGGACTTAGCTTGATAATTTGAACAAACATACCTTACAGGTCCCTCCTCCTTGCTCTCTGCTGTGCTGCAGCCCTCCCCACCTCCTCCAGCTGTCATGTTGCTTTAATGTTTACGTAGTTTTCTGAGCAGCTACCACTCAAGAATTTCTTTCCTGTAAAGCAGGTTGTTTCTCTCTGCACAGTTGCAGCCCACCGGCAATCTTGAATGACAGTAGGGCCGTGCGGAAGAGGGGTGTGAGCAGCGCACATGCAAGAGCGATTGACACTGCTAATCAATAAGAGCCAGATATTCCTCCTGGCTCTGATTGGTTATTTCTGACCGGGAGTGGTGTGTTTCTGCAAATGGCAATAGGACCACTCAGGGGAGCCAGAGGAGCTTTATTTATTTTCTCATATGTTACTGTCAGGACATAGTGACAGTTTTAACAAATATGTAAAAAAATACATTTATACAAAAGTTATCTACTGCAACTTTAAGTGGTGTGTTGTATAATCTGGCCTGAACTATGTCTGCTAGGGGAACTTTAATGAAACATTGGGGCAACTGTGGCTCAGGGGTTAGAGTAGCCATCTTGCAATCAGAAGGTTGTCGAATTCAGTTTCCCCTTGTCTCATTTGTCATTTGTCAGGAATGGGCACTTAAGACCGAGTTGCCTACCGTCTAAGAATCAGTGTATAAATGCATGCATGTTAGTGAGTATGATTGGGTGAATTGATCTAAAGCACTTGGAGTGGTCAACATGACAAAAAGAAAAGTGCTAGAATATAAATGCTGTACATTTACATTTCTATCAATTGTAATATTCTCCTTAACTATTTTCCCTTGAATATGCGTGAGAGAGTTGCTTTTGTTAAACCCTCCTGTCCATGCCACAGTTTGAAATGTCCTAATCTCGAACTGAATGTAATATTCTTGCTGGTGTCATTCTTCAAAATGTTGTTAAGATATTCCGTGTAAGAAAACACTATGAAAGTGTGGAAAGGGACTTCTGTATTACCAACACTGGGTTTAATAAAAGTGGCTTTGGATACAAGAATCTCATAATTCTTGTAACTGACTGGGTGAGATGAAAAAAAAAGTCATTAAATAATAAGAGATAAATGAGATTGCATGTAGAGGAGATACCTGCAGGCAGCAGCAGTTGGCTTGTGAGTTATATGCAAACAGTTTGTGGTCCCAGAAGAGATAAAATGCCCTAAAAACATTAGACTGGTTGAAATATACATATACTTTTACTGTCTTGTGACATCTTCATTACACTTTCAATAAAAAAGTACAATCCGAAATTGATGCAAAATTGGTTGAGCTAAAAAAAACAACACTATGAACCCTCTGGAAAACAGGCAGATTTCAAATATTCAAAAGTGCCATGCAAAATAATTTCATGTCAGAAGGGAAAAAAACAAAACACTTTACAACTTGTATAACGACTGCAAGCATAATGCAAGCTGACATAAATTAAGGCCATTTATCCAGCAACAGCTATCGTTTATTTGTTGCCTGATCCAGCAGAACCTGCTGTACGTACTTTTCCTTTGACAGCCTCAGGTGTCGTTAAGGGTGCAGCCATGATCCTCCGGGTAAGAGGGAGGCTCACAGCGCACTGACAGCTCTGTAGAACTGCTCTGTTGCTCACAGCATCCCTCGGTGTGCCGTATCGCCCCAGTCTATAGCCAGTAGAGTCAGTGCGTGTGTGTTACGCAACCGTTTCGCTAATACACAGTGCAAACAAGCAACTCAGGATTACACAAAGCCAGAGGACTTACTGATTAATCATTTGTCACAGGTAAAGGTGAGGCATGTGTTTGTTTTGTCATCTTATTGGCAGTTTGTGAAATTAGTCACTTGTTTTGCTCAGCTTTGGCTCCAGCTGTGTTAATAATTGGGCCTAGAGTGCACCTGAACATTCTTTAGATATGGTGTCACACAAAGAAAAACCTTACATATAAATAAATAAATAAATGTATGTATATATATATATACTGTATATATATACTATATATATATATATATATACACACACTCACCGGCCACTTTATTAGGTACACCTGTCCAACTGCTCGTTAACACTTAATTTCTAAGCAGCCAATCACATGGCGGCAACTCAGTGCATTTAGGCATGTTGACATGGTCAAGAGAATCTCCTGCAGTTCAAACCGCGCATCAGTATGGGGAAGAAAGGTGATTTGAGTGACTTTGAACGTGGCATGATTGTTGGTGCCAGAAGGGCTGGTCTGAGTATTTCAGAAACTGCTAATCTACTGGGATTTTCACGCACAACCATCTCTAGGGTTTACAGAGAATGGTCCGAAAAAGAAAAAACATCCAGTGAGCGGCAGTTCTGTGGGCGGAAATGCCTTGTTGATGCCAGAGGTCAGAGGAGAATGGCCAGACTGGTTCGAGCTGATAGAAGGGCAACAGTGACTCAAATAACCACCCGTTACAACCAAGGTGGGCAGAAGAGCATCTCTGAACGCACAGTACGTCGAACTTTGAGGCAGATGGGCTACAGCAGCAGAAGACCACATCGGGTGCCACTCCTTTCAGCGAAGAACAGGAAACTGAGGCTACAATTTGCACAAGCTCATCGAAATTGGACAATAGAAGATTGGAAAAACGTTGCCTGATCTGATGAGTCTCGATTTCTGCTGCGACAGTCGGATGGTAGGGTCAGAATTTGGCGTCTACAACATGAAAGCATGGATCCATCCTGCCTTGTATCAACAGTTCAGGTTGGTGGTGGTGGTGTCATGGTGTGGGGAATATTTTCTAGGCACTCTTTGGGCCCCTTGGTACCAATTGAGCATCGTTGCAACGCCACAGCCTACCTGAGTATTGTTGCTGACCATGTCCATCCCTTTATGACCACAATGTACCCAACTTCTGATGGCTACTTTACAAAGTTGAACTCAGTAAGATTGGACAGAGAGCCCCTGTGGACAGAGATGTTCATCACTTGCCCAACATTCTTCATTATATCTGAGCCTGGACTCTAACTTGGACATTTGAAGCACATGAATGTGTTTTGATCTAAAATATTCCCTTGGCTGTATGTTTGTAGCTTCCCCACAGTTGATGAGAGGCGGCTCTGAGACTGCCGTGTTTCACCAAGAGGATGGTGTATTCAGAACAATGTGCAGAGCTTTTTTTTTTTTTTTTTAACCACAAATCCTGTTTTACATTTAGGGAAAAAAAAGTTTAATTTTAGCCGATCAGAGCTGCTCTTTCATGTTTCCTGTGTTCTGCACCAGGTTAGTAGAAAACTATTTGGATAGGATTTTCTTTTTAGACCTTTCATTAACAGTAGCTTTCTTCTTGCCACTCTTAGAGAAAGCGTGTTTAAGTTTAAAGTTAGTGTCATGTCAATACACTCTCCTACATGAGTTGTGGATCTTTTGCAACTCCTTCGAGAGTTACCAAGTGATAATGCTGGTCAGGTTTGGGGACAAACATGTTTTGGTAAGCTTGCTGCCATGCCATCCTCTTGTTTTCAGAGTAACCTGAACTGTACTACATGAGATGCTTGGGATATTGTTTCATAACCTAACCCTGTATTTAACTAATTAGGTGACTACTGAAGGCTCTTGGTTGCACGGGAATGTATGAATGCAATGTATTAAGGGATATAACGATAAAAGGGACTGAATAAAAATGCACCAAACTTCCATCCAGTTTGATCCCTTTTTAGTAGCCATCCTACTTTCAAGTGGAGCAGCCAGACATGCTATCGCGACTCCCACCAGTAAATTAGCTGGCCGGTGTATCAGCTGGGGGAAGGAGGGGAGGGGGAGACTGTTTGGGGAATATGAATTATGTAGAAAGATAAACTGTTCTCTGATTTGACTTTTTTTAGCAAAGAAGCAAAGCTGGGCAGGTCCTTTGGTACCCGCTCTAGACATTCACACAGCCTAATCAGTGCACAACAGATCATATTATACCCCCAAAATCCTTAGACAAATGAAATTTGTTGTCATGACCCCTTTAAAAAGTTTTTTTTTTAAATTTGCTGTGGTCTCTTGACATTGAAAAACTTTGCTTGAATGATACCATTTAAAATTGTTTGTTATCGGTTGAGACAGCAGGTAAATCTGCCACAAGATGCACAATTTCTTCCTGTTGGAGACAGAAAATTTGAATTTCTGTCAAATTAGGATGAATATAAATGACAGCAAGCCCTTTTTCCGTAACAGTGTGGGTCACATGTCAAAAGGCGGAAAAGAAGCTAGGCAGAAATAACTCAGAGATCCATTCATTTAAATATGTAATAATTTAGGTAAAAGTCAATCCGCAGCGAGCTCCGCAGCAGCTTCTGGTAGCGTTGCTGCAAGAAAGTCGACCATATCTTTAGAAATGTCAACCAAACTTCATTGTAATGCACTGGAATGCCCTCTAGCCATTTTGTTTGGCACATTTTTGTTCCATTTGGACACCTGGAGTGGGTACAATTGCACCCTGTTGTGTCCCACTCACACAGTACAGCTGACAGTGCTCATTAGAACAGAAGCTCTCATGAATTTCATGGTGAACACCAATGCAAATGCAGCCACACAGAGCTTGGCTCTCATGCACCAGCACTGTTGGAAAATAAAGAAAGGCAAATCCAGCCTTCTTTGCATTTCGACATGAAAAGGAGCTGTCATATCTGTGACTTGAGCACAAGGGATCATTATTCAGAAGGCTAAAAGGAAGAGAAGTCTTCCAAACAATTATACTAGAAAATCTACATCTGTGTGTACGCTGCGAGTAAAGATATGAAAACATTGGATTCCCTCCACTTCTTCACTATTGTTCACACTTCCTCATACACAAAGGAGCTGGCAGTTTCTCGTGGATCATACAAGGAAGTATGTACACATGGAGCCCATATGGATGGACGACGGGTTAAATCATGTGCGCCTGAGAGGAATGCCTCCATGTTGCATAATTGCCCCTAGTTAATTGCCTTTATAGTTTAACACAGAACAATTTTGTCAGAAAAGTGGTACCCATCTGGGTCCTTCAGGTGTTGTGCAAATGGAGCAGATTTTCTTAATACCTAGCTAAGATCTACACAGGATGCCACGGTAGGTTTGTCAGTGAAGACTGCAATTATTCGACTCAAGCGGGACTTTTTGAAGACCCTTTGTGAGTCAAGACCTTCTTAGTGCTCATCTGAATAGTGCACACGTACATATATTGACTGGGAAGTTTGTTTATAAAGACCATAGTAGTACCCCATGAAAATACCAGAGAAGATTTAGCATTTGAGACGTTTTCACAGCAGAATTTAAGTGCGACAATGACGCTGCTCTCAATACAGTAAAACTCTCTCCTGACTCGGCAAGGAAGCATATGTGAAAGAGTGAAAGCTATTTACTGGGAAATTTATAAAACTCCCTAGAGCTTAAGGGAGAATCAGTCAGTGAAAATATTTTTGTGGCTTGAAGGACACATTTTCAGGATTTCTGAGGCGCTTGGAGGCAACATGATGAGGTGACTTTAGTTTAGGAACTGAAATAAATGGGTTCGTGTGATGATGATAATTGTGGGAGATAGAGAGCATTGAAGGTAGAGGTCTGAGGGAGAGGGAACATAATAGACGGAGCAGAAAGGGAGGGCACACGGGAAAAAGATTCAACAGCTATTTATCCCAAAATTATATAGAAATAAGTAACATAATCTACTAACTAAATCCATACGGTGAAACTAAACCAGCATTGAAGGATAATTAACGAAAGAAGGCATGATCCATGGAGCAACAAAAATCAAAACACAGACACCCATGGCTCATGAACTTCCAGTCAAAAGTCTTTTCATTTTCCATAGACCTAACTGTGCACTGTCCCATCTGGATACTTGAGTTAACAATAAAGTCAAGGGTTAGGGGTCTCTATTAAATATAGACTCAAGATATAGACATTGGGCTGCACAGTGGAATAGGGTAGTTCACGCGTGACGTCACGCGTGACGTCAGCGCTACATCCGGGCACGGTGGTTGGCAAAAAACAGAGCTGCTCTCTTCTACTACATGACAAAACGGGTGATTTTGAGCGTACTTTTAGTTAGTTTATTTTTGCTCCCGGTTGCACACAGAGGCATTCCAAATCGTTGGATGTACGTTTCTGTCGTTTACCGAAGGAGGAAGGACGAAGAAAGAAATAGATAATTTCAATGAAAAGAGCGCAGGCAGATAATCCCAATGGACTGGGGGAGCCATCATACCACGACAGAATTTGCAGTCTACACTTCATCTACGGTAAATACAACTTAATTCTGCTCTAGTCATTGTTCTACTTAAATAGCGGTGGAGGGGAGGTAGCGATCGATACACAGGCCGGAGAAGCAGCTGCTACAGCAGCAGCCTGCTGCTGCTCCATTACGCCCCCGTTCACGGGCGCTAGTACTTCTGTGTTTGCGCTGCAATGTCGCCGACACCCCCACCCATTTTAACAAGACAAAAACACCAAAATAATCCTTAGTGAACAATGTTTTTTTTTTTCCTACCGGGCGGGTCTTCCTCTGCTGAGACGCGGCCTGTGTCCGACGCCGCTTTCTGCTGTTACAAAGATGTCTGAACATCCATCCATCCATCCATCCATCCATCCATCCATCCATCCATCCATCCATTTTCTGACCCGCTTCATCCCTCATGGCGTCGCGGGCGTTGCTGGAGGCTTTTTTCCGATATAAAATAATTGTAGCCGTCCAGTGGTTTCAGGGGCTTTCGTGCTCTCTTGTCCGTAATGGCCTGCGTGTTTATAAAGCAGCTGTATGTTGCGGTACGAAACCCTTGGCCAGCATTTCACAGACTCGCTCCGTCCCTTCAGGCTTTTGCTGTGTGGATCTGGCAATCTGATACCATCAACCATCAACTTACTCTTAAAACGATCTTGTGATACGTTATCTAAAGAAGAAAAATACTCGGAGAACTCGTCAGTTTCTCTGTTTGCGTCCGCCATTGTGTTCGTCTTTTGCCAAACCCGGATCAAAACAATAACAATGAACTGGTCTATAGTGGGTAGCGCTGTTGCCGCGCTGGGTTCGAGTCCTACCCTTGCCCTGGGTCTTTCTGCATGTTCTCCCTGTTCTCTACGGGTACTCGGGCTTCCTCCCACGGTCCAAAAACACGACTGTTAGGTTAATTGGCCTCTCTAAATTCTCCTTAGATGTGAATGTGTGCAAGAATGGTTGTTGGTCCAACCTTTGCAGCTGCAACAGCATCGCCTACTGTGAGAAGGCTGTCCACAAGTTTCAGAGGTTCTGAACATTTATTCAAAGCAACCATCTCTGAGATCAGTCTGATGTTGGACAAGAACGCTTGGACCTCCGCCTTAATTGATATCAAATACGCTCTATCAGGTTGAATTCAGACCTCTGTGCAGACCAGCCAAGCTCCTCCACACCAAAATCACTCTTTCACATCTTAAAGAAATTTTGGACTGCAGTCACGTTGGATGTGGAGGGGTCAACCCTGTACAGATTCAGGAACATTTAACTGCTCAAAATGTCTTTATGAGCTTCAGTATTTAAAACATATTTGACTGGAACTAAATGGTCAAACTCAACCCCTGAAAAACAACCAAAAGCATCAATCCTTTACGCTTGACCAAACTTTGCACTTAGCAAAAGTCAGTCAGACAAGTAAGGCTCTCCTAGTAACTACAAATCCCTGACACATCCAGTGGATTATCACACAGAAGAGCATGATTTGTCCCACGAGAGAACAGTTCTCCCCGCTGTTCCAGAGTCTAGCCGCTACGTGCCTTGCACCATTACATCTGACAGTGGTTGAAACACTTTTGTTGAAACACTTTGGAATGGGTCGGCCTTTTGCGATATAGTGTAGGTCGACCAAATCTCACATGTGTTTCTTCTTGAGTTTCAGTTTCTTACAAAGGCACTCTGCTTGAAAAAAAAATCCAAATCCTGCTCAGGTAGATGGATGTTGTGTCATTTTAACTGTGGTTTACATTCTGGCCTGGTGATGGATTGGCAACCTGAGCAAACTTTTTTTTTTCTTGCTTTCTTTTTTTATTTAATGGACAGATTCCCATCCACTTCACCCAAACTGCCAATCACAAGCCAGGGATGGAAAAAAAACAGCCTCATGCTTTACAGCAAAACCATGAAAGTAGCTTACAAGAAACTGCTAAAGTCTCTCTGATTCAAGGTTAAACTATTGCAGCGTGCATAGAACACCTCAGATATGTCCTTGAATGATCATGATGATGTTCTGAATCTTTGAAACAGAAATGTTTTTATGGTCCCAAACTGTTATTCTCAAAGAGTGTGTCAGTATGTGTCAAAGTATATCTTAAATAAATGCTTTTATTTTGCACATTTTTATCCACGAATAAAAATGCTACGAATAGCTACTGTAACATTGCTTGATGTTACATTTTATGTAATGTATATCTTTTGTCTTCATTGGTGTTGTGTCATACGAAGGGCTACAAGGACTGACTTTTGAACTAGAAGAGTCAGAGTTAACCTTAACTTTATGTAAAATAATCAGATTTTCCAAGCTTTGTTATAGATATTCTCATTTTTAAATCTATGTAAATGCAAGTGTAATTAAACAAGAAGGTTAACGGTGTAAAATAATGTTTTAGATGCAGCTCACTGGTGGATTGTACTTTTTTTAGAACAGGCTCGTGAGCGCCACATGTGGTCCTCGGGGGCTACTTCGTGTCCGCGGGCGCCATGTTGGTGACCCCTGGTCTAAAGAATGTGGTACAGATAAAAGAAATCCACTTTTCCACCACACCCCCAAGAATTTTTGCCCAGCCAAGCCAGAGCCATGGTGTGACGAACTTCATGAAAGTTGGATGCGATTGTTGTTTTCACCTTAATCTTTGCTACATACATTTGTTTGAGGCTTTGTCTTGTTTATCCTTCACACCTTAAATGTGCTAATTGTTTGAGCTCTCAGAGCGTTTTATTGGTGGGAGGCACCCCCTCAATCACCAGATCCAATAAACTAAAACAGAACCAACAGCTGACCACTCTGATTAATAATATGTCTAATCTCTAATTCACAATATAACTACAGAAATTTAATCATGTGTTATTTGGGGGAATATATCACAGCTTTTTAAAATATGCGACAAAGGTCTCTCACTATGAGTGACAAGAATGTATCCGTCAGTTAGGATTTTTATAGGATGTTAGACTGATTATTGTAGTAATTATTTTCATAAACTAATATAGATTAAGGTAGGTTAACAACTGGTGCATGTTGTCAGAAAGTGTCAAATTACTTTTTATCATTTCATTCTATGTGGTAGACTCGGAAAATGTATCTTTAAGTCAAGTCCCTGTATGCGCTAAGAAAACAGTGGAGACTGTTCAAATTTGCTGCGACCAAATTAATCTGTGACAGAACAGAGACATTTAAAGGCTTGAAAAGCTTTAAATTAGGTACAGTCAACCGTTTTCATGTGATTGGCTTGACATTTTTTTTTTTTTTTTTTTTAAAGAGTAGAGCCGTCTTCTGCAGTCCAGACTCTTTGATTGGGAACTTTTGAAGGTGAAGTTAAAAAGAAAGAAGATTAAAAATGTCTTCTCAGTTTTATGAGTCACTTAACAATTCAGCCAAACAGTGAAAATCTAATTTAGGGGAAATTTAAAATAAGATTCCGTCTCTGTTGCCTAATAAGCTGCTGGATGTTATCGCATGTTTGTAATGGCCAGTTATATATATATAAAAAAAAAAAACAGAGAATAAAGGTTTTTCTGGACAAAAATGTATAGGTTTTGTAGAGTTACAAGAAGTTTTAGAGAAAACACGTGGTGACATTTTCTTCAAACTTCAGATAGTTAGGCAGACACAGTCAGACACCAAGATTGTAAAGCTGAATATCTGAGAAAGGCCAAGCTAACCACAATAGACGTATCTGTGAGCCAAAGAATACTTTGCAAACAGGGTTTGAGCATCACAAATACAAACACATTTACAGTGATGTAGAGATGATACGCATCAGCATCACAAGAATGTAAGTTTGTTAAAACATATTGGTCTTGTCATATTCTGGGTTTTGTTTTGGTTTATTTTTTAATCAGTTAGGCCTCTCTCCTGCCTCAGGTTTTGGTTTCTCTGGAAAAAGATTTAGTCGACTAAAAAGACATTGAGCGGAACATCCTGAAGAATGTTCAAATCAAAATCAGTTCAAATCAAATCAGTTTATATAACACCAATTTACAACAGATGCCATCTCAGGGCACTTTACAGAGTCAATTCAGTACAATCATACAGATTGGTCAACAGTTTTCTATCTCAGGAAATTGAGTCATTGACTTGCAGAATTCAGTCCTCCTGAAAGAGCGCATAGCCTCAGTGGACAGTCGCTTGCATTGTGTCGTTGACTGTGCGGCAATCCCTGATACTGAGCATGCATGTAGCGACAGTGGAGAGGAAAACTCTCAGAACCAGGCTCAGTGTGAACGGCCATCTGCCATGACCATCCCAGCGGGTCATGGCAGATGGCCCACACCCAGCTCATGAGCATACTTAGGTCATGCAGCAAAACAACAATCCACAGCACAGTTCATCTCTGAATGGCTCCAAAAAACTAAATGAAGGGTTTCAAAGCCAAGTTAAAGTCCAGACTTTAATCAAACTGGGATGCTGTGATATGATCTTAAACATGGGGGTGATGCTCAAAAAGCCTCCAGTGTGGCTGAATCAGAACAATACAGCTTAGAAGAGTGGGAAACAATCCCAACACACTGATGTGAAAAACTAGATGGCCGTTTTTGCCCCAAGGGTAACGCAACCCTTTATTAGGCTGGGTGAGAAATTACTTTTTCATGTAGGGGGAGGTTTTGCTTGGGTAGCTTTTTCCCTGTTAATTAATAAAATCATAATTTAATTTAAATGTGGCTAAATCAACACACTGCAAAAATAGAATTAAAAATAAACAAAATTGTCTTGAAATGAGTGTATATGTCCATGATTTGAGCAGGTAAATAAGAGTATCTGAGAATGGAATGAATATTTTGACCCCTAAAATAAGATAATTAGATATCCTGCACTTGGAATAAGATAACGGAGATCAGTTGTTCCTATTTTAAGCTAAAAAAATCTTGTTCCATTGACAGATCACCTTATTTACCTGCTCGAATCAAGGAGAAATACATTCATTTCAAGACAGCTCCGTTTTTGCAGAGCAGAAAACATGTGTCAGAGGACAACTCTGTATCTCGGAACTTGGATTTTCAAATTCAAATACCAGTGATTTCCTATTTGCAATGCACAGTGACTAGCCTAACTACTGTTAGCATCAGGAAGTGATACTAGTGTTTCTTTCCTTGTGCATTTGGTACTTTCCAAAATGTTTTACACACACCTCAGACTTTTCCTGATTGAAATTCTGACAGAGAAGTCGTTGTGCTAGCATAATGGCTAGAACCACCTGAAATCTGTAAGCTTTTGACAATAAATGAAAACGCATTTAAGTTGCACCCTTCAATGAATCAACAATTGCCAATGGAAAATAATGTTTTTATCCTTTTTCGCTATTGTCTTAAAGGGACCCATGACTAGTTGAACACGCTGACCCAAACATGTTGTAATATTCCTATTAACTTAAAAATTGCTGTTTGTGATACGTAAAAACTCAAAATTACTTTCAAAATTGTACAGTCTTTGTTATATTTTTCATCCATGGAGGTCATCATGTTTTCAATGCCTGCTGGGTTGATGACATTACCCTCGCAAGCTAAAACCAACTACCATGGCAACAGTTTTTATCCATAAAGTACTTAAACACCACCGCCTTGCGACAGAAAGACACTGGGAGAAACATCAGAGACAGGCAACTCCGGAAGCCCTTTTAAATAATGAAGCTACTGCCACTGTCGTCGGTACCGAATGGGAAATCATGGGCCCAACACCGGACCGAAGACCAGATCCGAAACAGGTGTTAACGGACAGAAGACCAGACCGATCAGATCCTAAGTGTTATTGGACCTGACACCGGACGCAGAGCACTATTTGTTGGATCACATTGTCTTATGAGCGGTATGTGTCATTCATCGTTGTTATTATTATTATTGTTGTTAATAATAATAATAATATTAATGATGATAATAATATTAACCTTATTATTAGTAGTAGTAGTACTTTGTCATCAATTCCAACATGTTCTGGTTCAAACTGAAAAGGTTTAATGGAGCTCATTGCTGTTTTGGCTGAACGGAGCTAGCGCTTCAACCTAGTATACATCAATTACCCAGAATGCACTGCAGCGTAAACAACATGGGGACGTCCATGTAACAACATTTTATTTAAATTTATCAAAACTAAACAGCTTACATTATTTTTACTGCATTGTTTTTACATCTAAAATGGATACTTCTCAAATGAAGACCATTGTCACAACTAATCGTGGATCCCTTCAACGACACAATGCAAACTGCTTGAAACAGCCCAAACCCCGTTGTACTGTTTTGAAATGTCTGTCAGCAAGGTCGTACTAGAAAAACTGGTGGTACTTGTTCTAAATCCTCTGAGATCTGAGTCTATCTTAAGGGGCTTCTTTCGAGGGGGCTTTTAAGAAGACGTCATTATGGGGATAACTCAAGAGACTAAAAAAAAGTGTTTTCTCATTAAATTAACAAACAAAAACAGTTGGACACACAGGCCTGCACATGATTCGTTTGATTCAATAGAGCAGTCAGAAATAGTTCCAGTCGAAACTGCAGGAACCGTGTATATGTTCAAACAACACCACCAAAAACAAGATGAGCTGCTCTGACTGCCGCGGATCACTTTCTAAATGCAAACGACACGCTCTCACTAACACAAATATTGTACGTCTGTTTGCCACAACCAGCTTCTCAGAGTTACAGTGTAAGCACAGAGTTACAGAGTTAACTTGTAAGACATATAAGGGTGGAGGGGTGGTGTCAGATTTCAAAAGTTCAGCAGCCAATCATGAAAGGTTTCCTTAAAGCGAGTACACCTGAGCTAAAGGGAGCTTACACACTGGCTGTTCTTATGATTGCGAGGAGCTCTGAGAGAAGAAGCAACATACCAGCAGCGTATTGAAGCAACTCTGAACAACAGCAGCTCATTTGAATGTAAGTAAACACAGCCAAGATTCTTAAGATAAGGGTTTACCTACAGTGTTAAGCTTTTTATATTATTTTACGAAGTCACCAGAAGGTTATTGTTCCATATGTCCAGAGTCCAATGAGGAAAAGTTAAACTTTTTTTTTTTTTCTCAGAATAAGACTAATCATGTATCGGCGCTGGCTTCAGCAGCGCTCACGGTCCTGTAAGACAGGTCCGCATTCCGCTTAATCTTTGGTAAAACAACACACCTCTGTGTGGACAGCGGTGCAGGGGGAATGCAAGCCAAAACTGCAAAACATGCTGCAAAAAAACTTGCCCAGCTTATCCATTGCCTGGGTGTTTGTGCAGAAAGTGACCTTTGGATCTTGGGGTAATTATAGCGCTGCACCTGCAAAGAAAAGCCTCCTTAGCAGAGCACAGCTGGAGCAGCGGTATTAACTTTTAATAGGTTATCTCGCACAAGCCAGCTGTCACAGAGCACACACATGCATGCATATATATATATATATATATATATATATATATATATATATATATATATATATATATATATATATATATATATATATATAGGTTGTTGGTAAAGATCATTTGCACACTGTTGACAACACTTGAAGATAAAGGCTGAACAAGAAAAGGCGAGGAGGGGAAAGTTGGCAGCGAATGGCCTGTTTGCACACCTGTGCAACGAGCCTGTCAATCATCCCTGAGAGCAATATTGTGCCGTCAAGTCATCAGAATCAGAATCAGGAAGCAGTGCGATATTTATATATATATATATATATATATATATATATATATATATATATATATATACTGTGTGTATATATATATATATATATATACTGTGTGTATATATATATATATATATATATATATATATATATATATATATATATATACTGTGTGTATATATATATATATATATATATATATATATATATATATATATATATATATATATATATATATATATATATATATATATATAAAAGGAACTACTGTTGGTGACATCAATTTAGATTTCTAAATTTCCTTTTTAAAGCAACCACTGCCCTGTTTGCAAGAAACTTGCCTGAAATCAGTCAGCAAGCTTGATAGACGTAATAAAAGCAGAGGTATTTTCCACAGAGAACGACCGAGGGGACATCTTCTGCTCTAGATGAGTTGGCTGTAAAGTCCCTATTGTAGGTGCGACAAGTTTCTTCTTTTTTTTTTTTTTTGCCTGACTTGGCCCACTCAGCAGCAAGTGAGCATATCCTGTTCTAGGACTTGGGTGTGAGTCATCAGAGCTACAGGCGAGCAGCGGTGAGTGAGAGCGTTGCTTCACAGGGCTCAGATGGGGAAACAACTGTAATAGAAAGGGTTCACTCTAACACGCCTTTTTTATTTTATTATTATTACCTTTTTTGCCTCCAGATTTGTCTTGTACTTTAAAGGGTAGGTTATTTTGAATCACACGTTGATACAGTAAATCTACTCTTTTGTGTTTGGTTCTGTTGGTAATTTTCCCTTTGAGTACTTTTCACACATTTCTGTGTTTATCAGGTGTGTGTAAAGCGACAGCTAAAATCGACTTATTTCTTATGATAAATGATTATTTTTTCCACCTACCTTTCACACCGCTTTTCACACTTCCTGTATGTGTCTGTAATTGCCATGACATCTAATGTGCTCACTGACACCTCTGTGCGCATATGTCTTGTTTATCTTCTCTACTCTCGCCAGAGTTTAGCAAAGAGGGAGGGAGCAGAAGCAGAGGTATTGGGTCTTGTGTTGGCAAAAAAAAACAAAAAAAACAACTTTTGTATCTTTGATGTGGGTCGTTCCTGAGATAAATTTTTAACAGATTCTTGGACTGACTGGGACCAGTTAGTTGATAGTGTTAACAAAAATAAAGAACAGATTTGTCCTGATCAGATAAAAAAAAGGAAAAGCTGTACGTGACTGGAGTCCCGTATGTTCTTCTTGTGGTTTATTATTTTTTTTTGGTCACAGTTGAGGTTGGCAATGTTCGCATTTAGCAGAAATGTAGAACTATATTCATTTATTGGCTTTCTATATTTTGTACACCTATTCAAAGGGAGCGGGAAGGGGGGGTTGGGGTGGGTGGGGGGTTGTTACAGGAAATGTTTTAAAGGCGTAGCTCTCTCTTTGTTACACACACATTCATATCCTCTTAATTATTTCTCTGCTGCTTGCCCTGACCCCCCCCCCACCCGGCACAAAATACTGGCCCACAAGCCCAGTAGCTCCTCAGCTGGTCGGACCGTTTGTTGTAATGCTCAGCACTGACTGAAGTACGGTGAGTTTGCAAATTGCTTTAAGATTTCCAATATTAGTTTTCTTGTCACTTTGTTTGCCGTTGCAATTGCTCTGGTGGAGTCTGTTATAGGAGGAATGCATTTGCATTAAGCTCGCTTTGATAAACAGCAGCTGTTACAGTTTGCAGAATTAAGCAAACATTTCTTTCCTCCAGTAGCATCAACTTCTAAAAAAAAAAAAAAAAAAAAAAAAAAAAAACGTCGCCAATGAATAACAAATGACTTGGGATGCCTTCTAAGTGCACTCCTGATTGCTGATGCTCCTTCTTTTTGAATCTGACTTTTAGCTTCGACACGTATTCACACTGATCCTCTTCTCTCATCTCGCTCTCCTTTTATCTTTTTTTTTTAACAACTCACATTTTGTTTTCCTGTGAACCCTCTCAACCACTGTAATACTGATCTGTTCAGACGTTTGTGATTGCTATCAGTGGTGTCTGTAACCAGGTGCTTGTTTTCTATGCAAACAGATAAGGGAAATAGGCTGCTGAAGTGACCTATTGTTGACCGCTGGGTGAACTTTTAAATAGATTAGATTGGCGTGCTTTTTGTTCAAAATGAACCCTTCTGAGGTTTGCTTAGGTGATTCCTGTCTAACCTCAGCAGACTGGCGTGGGAATCCGTATTAGTCGCCTGTTAATGGACAGCCTGAACTCCGTGTATTCCTGTCTTGCAGGGACGCGCTACAGTTTCATGATTTGTTGATTTCTTCATTTACTGTTTATGACCCTCCAGCCAGAAGGCAGCTGGCATGTCTGCTTTATGAGCGCGCTGGCTGTTATTATATGTCGCAAATTGGGTTTTGGTACGAAAGATCAAATTCGAACGTACAAGAATATATTACCCAATTTGAAGAATAATACAGGCGTCAGGAGCCATTTGGATGTGGAGGCAGTGGACTGGGTTGATAAATATTTGCAAATTGGATCAGCTTATTATTTCACCCAAAGCGACTCTGAAAAGCAAATTGGATACAGAAGGGGCTTTTATTTGCAGCTTCTTGGGTTGGTTGCGTTTGGAGATTTACTCCAGCTATTCAAGAGGCCTGAGCAGCCTACATAAAGCACTCCCTCTCCAATCAGCCACGGCTATGTGATTAACATCTTCCTCCCAATACAAGCAAGCAAAACAGTTCTCCATACTGTGCGCCTATTTTTAGTAGGTAGATAATCTAGACAACTGGTTTGTACCCATTTCTGTGCAGCCCTGTTTTCTGGACGACAGACATGACCAGTATGCAATCGTGAAGGGGTGATGATCTGCACTGCAAATGCAGTACTCTCAGGACATTCATACAAACGTCCAAGCATAAACCTGATCGCTAAAACTAATACGTGTTTATGTAAAACAGGAAAACAAGTTTCTTCTGCTGCTAAAATTATATCTTGCAGGTAAGACGATGCCGATTTGTTTAGCTGCGTGTATCAAAAAGAGTGTATGTTTTTTTTTTGGAGTACACAAAAATTAAGAGCAAACACCTGATGCTTTTTTCAGAGTTTTCAAATGCTTTCTGAGCATAACATCTTTTTAAAAAAAAAATAAATAAAAAGATTATTCTGCTTGTTATAGAGCAACTGGAAGTAAAACAGGTCGATATTTGCTGGTTAGTGAGGCTGTCTGCTCGGATAGTGTGGCCTGCAGCCAGCTGCTTTTTAGAGAAATGCTGCTTTTATCTTATTAACTGCACTTTTCAAACAGCATTGCAAAAACGAGATGTATTAAAAAGTCACCTGTGAGAGCTCCATTAGCAGAAAGATGGATGCCTGCTGGCGTCATTTCCAAATAACTGAGACCAGAATATTTGGTTCACAAATGACAGTATAGAGCAGCATAGAACTGATGAGGTAGATCGATTTCATATATATTATAGTGACATGGGAATTTGCTTGCCTAAGAAGAAATGGGTGTGAATGACTCCAGTGACTGTAAGAGCCGCAAAACTCAAACCAAAAGGGGTTTTGTCTGACCAGCTGTTGGCCTCTTTCACCACTCTTTGAATTTTCTACAAATTCTGTCTGATATGACATCCACGTACTGACAGTAAGATGTCTATTGTAACATTTTTATGAAATCTCTCTTTAGGACCGTGAACTATCCTGTTTCGGGTAGTCAGTGGTACTCCTCGGTGTATGACCCATGACTGGAAATATGTCTGGTTGCAAACAAATGAGCAAATAGCTGAATTTGCCCTTCTTATAAATTGGCCCCACTCCTACAATGACAAGAAAAAGTGTTGCCAGTCTGTTTTTTTTTAACACCAGGTGAATGGCAGTGTGCAGCGACAGGAGTGGGGATGGGGGGGGGGGGGGGACTTCATAACACTGCTAGAGAAATCTTTAGACACTACAGCACTTTCTGTGGTATGTCAGGAAAATGCGACGTGGGGAGAGAATGACTAGGAAACCGCTAAGATTTCACCAATGAGTCCATCCCGACGAGTCCTCATCTTTATTCTGTAAATCCCACCTTAGACACCGAGGTGATGCATGACCATACTGGATGTGTATTTCAGTGTCTGCAGTAATTAGATCATGGACGGAAACTCCAAAAATCAAAACCATAACAGCTTTACGTAATTTCTTTGTCCTGGCACAGTGTCACTTCCCCCCTGCGTAGTGGTGTTAGTTGGTGCCTTGGGGTTTGCTCTTGTCTCTCTCTTCGGTCGTTTCCTCTTGGTGATTAACAGCTGCGGAAACAGAGGCACAATGTTAATGACGAACAACGATGAGGCGCCTGTAGTTTTAACATGTGGCACAAAACTCAACGGGAGAGTTCACTCCTTTGTTTACCGTACCGCACGGCATGAGGCGATAGAGTTTGGTTCCTGACAGCCAGTCGGTCTCAGCGGCTAGATCAGAGCAAGGAAGCTTCATTCAGGACCTAAACTGGAGGAGAGGTCATTCTCATGATTTTCCCATTTTAAAAATATCAACATCTATATTGTGTTTGAAACAGCTGGGGCTTTTGTTCGGCGGGCCCGGAACATCTGTGTTTCGCATCTATGTGCTCTTAATAGGGAAGCAAGGAATGGTTTGTTTTCGGGCAGGTTGCCATGAGGAAGCTATGAGAATCGTTTTTGATATGAAAAACAACACACACACACACACACACACACACACACGCATATGCAATAACAGTCCATTAATAGGGATTCTGAAATACATTTTAAGTTATAGACAGATTCAAGGTGATTTCAGAACTCGCTCATATTCTTTTGTAAAACTGCTTTTTCATAGCGAGCGGGATGCAACAACAGCAACAACAAAAAATTGCTTATTCAGTCAGTCTTCTAGATGTTCTTGGAAACTTTATAGAACACGTATGGCACCCTCGCTTTGCATACCAGGGGAAAATGTTGTGCAGGCACTTGCTGCCGGCTAATTGACACAGAAGCTTTTTTTTTTTTTATTTTCTTTTTCTGCTGATCATAGTGGGAAATAAATTTGTCTGTCTGGCCATAACCCTCGTACAGCTCAGATTACAATCTAGATTAGCATGTTCAGTTTTTAAACCAGTTAAAGCAGCACAGGGGCTGGTTTGCTCTGAATGTGTCGTATTCTGCTAACACGCAACACTGCAATGCTCGAAACGCAGGAGCACCAGCGGGGCCCCAATAAAACCCTCTGCTTTCTAAAACCTCTCATCTCTTCACAAGAACCCCAAGATTTCGCTCGCATCAGAGACTGCATATTAATAGCAGATATTTTTAACTTGGGTGTCTATTTTTCTTTTTCTGTGTTCCTCCCTGCAGCATTTGAAGATGATGCGATTGCTGTTTCTGTGTGTGCTGCTACTCCTGCCAGCTGCCACCGGTATGTTCTCATCTCTGATACGCTTTCAGGTGATAAACATCTAATCGGGGCCCAGGCATCCATGTGCCAGACTATTTTCAACTTCCTACATGTATTCGCTGCCTTGTGTTGTGTGCAACAAGATTACCGCATGCACCCGCTGCTGGATTTCGCAATCGCCTAAAAAGAAAGCTTACAGAGACAGAACTTGTTCACCCGAACGACGTTAGAACAACATTGAAAGAAACACGAAATTGGCAACAAGCCCTAGGCTTAATTTTCTTTTGCGGAGCACATAAGGGTGAAAAAGCAAATAACCTGTCAACGTGCGGGGAAAACAAGTCCAGAATTACCTAATGTACCTAATGTTATGCAATACATTGCAACAACAAAAGGTTGTACCCTTTGTCACGTTAAAACTACAAATTTAAATGTCATTTATTGTGATTTTAGTTGGCAAATCAAAGTTAAAAGTTAATGTTGATTTTTAAAGGAAACCTTTCATCTTTTTAGAAATGAAAACCTGCAGTGTGGCTTGTATTTGTATTCAGTCCCCTTTACTATCACACACACATAAATAAAAAGCAAGGCACCCTATTTCTCTCCACCTACCTTGGTTATGTACCGAGACATGGCTATCCGCCTGAGCTGATGTTCCAGATAAAGGGAGCGTTAATCGGAAAACCAGCCCAGCGGGTCACGGTAACTCTGAAGGAGCCGTAAAGATCCACAGCTCTGTGGGTAGAATCTGTTGACTGGTCAGCTACTAGTTGTGCAATCCACAAATCTGGCCTATTTGGAGGAGTGGTGTGAAGAAAGCCATATGAAGACCCATTTTTAGATTGCAAGAAGTCATGTATGGGACAAGGCAAAAAATGTGGAAGAAGGTACTCTGGCCAGAAAGGACCAGAGTGTAGCTTTTTGATCTGCATAAACTAAGGCTGCATTTTATCCTAAACATGGGGAGGGGGAAAAATCTAAACATTTGGAGGCACCATAGACTTGATACCAGGGGGGAGGTTTCAACTTGTCGCTGTTCAATGACCCTGAACGTGCAACTGGAGCTACAATGGACTGGTTTAGATTGGACCATATTCATGCATTAAGATGGCCCGGTCAAAGTCTAACAGAACCTGACAGACGATCTGCGGCAAGACTAACATTATAAATGCGTGCCATCTAGTCTGACTTGTGATTTATTTATTCTTTGCAAAGAAAATGCACAAAAAGTAGCAGTTCAAAGCTGGTCAAGGCCTCAAAAGACCTGCAGCTGTATTTGCAGTGGAAGGTGGTTCTACAAAGTATTTACACGGGTAGAAGATGGATACAAGTGCAAGAGTCGCTTTTCAGATTTGTAAAGCAACGACAACAAACCTTTGAAACCTATGCATAATTCTTCCATTTCACAATTTGCGCCATTGTGTGCTGTTCTATCCGCATACAGTCCCAATAAATAAAAATAAATAACAATTCTTAGCTTTTTGGGAATTATTTCCAGGACCATAAACACCATTGCATTATAATAAACATTAAATGTTTACACGTTCAGTGGATTTACAACTCTTATCCCTCTTGTCTGTTGCAGTTCTTGCAGAGGACTTTGAAGGATCAGCTGACGGTACGTATTGCACATCACCAGTTGTTGAAACACTTAAAGTAGAAACAAAAAGTGATAAAAAAAAAGAAAAGGAACCAGTCCATATCTTTTAAGGTTAGAGTAAATAGCAACCGTTGCTTAGACTAGATCAATTTAGAGATTAAAATTTCTGTTTTTCTTTGCATTTTTTTAAGATTGAGCACTCACCTCAGATCACACCCATATGAAAATGCACCAAATACGACTCCATCATTGAAGTGTTTTGAAAAGAATTGAGCATGGGGTTTTCCTTGTACACAAGCATTCATTATGTGTCATCATTGCTAATAGTCGCCCCTTATTCAAAGCTTACTTATCATTTTGTGTAATTGCTGGATTAAGTTAGCTCATACGCATCTCAGTATGAGTAGATGAAAGATGTATAATTCCTTCCATCACATTTATATACTAAGTCTCCTCCTTAAAGGGCTCATTTCAAATCTGATCATCTAATGTGTCACTTTTGAGGTGGAAAAAGCTCCACGTAACTGCACAGGGACATTTTAGGCCCAAAAAGATGAGAGTAAAGGGAAATGGATACCATGGAGACCATTTGTTGGATATGCTGCAACAAGAGGGCCTAAACACAGCACTTCTACTAAAAAACAAAACAAAAAAAACTGCTAAGTGCAGTGCAAAACTATTCATTCCCTCTTTTGAACTGCATTCAAGTTTTCCACAGCTTGATCTCTGCAATGTTAGGTCTTTAATAAACCTTTGAGGCCTTTACTGAACAGCAGCGTTTATATTGAGGCCAACCTACACATTGGTGGATTTTTTTTTGTGCTAATTAGGTGACTTAAAACAATTTTATGAGTAATGATCACAAATCACCTGATATATTGTTTTTATTGAACTAATTTTTTTCTTCAAAGTATGTGCTACATATAAAGGCATTTGATCACACTGGATTTTACTTGAACGCAACAAAGCTAAGGGTACAGACTAAAAATCAAACCACAGTGTTATGCGTTCAAGTTGGTTTAATACATTAACTCTCAATAGACTATACTGAAGTTTGCAGTTGCAATAGGACAAAAGGTGTGAATAGTCTTGCAGTGCACTGTACATGTAACACATAATATATCATCTTTAGAAAGTCAGCATTTATTAAAGTGGGTTCAGTTTGCTCCCAGAACTTAAAATGAAAAAGCTAAGCATGACTTTTCAGTTTAAATTGTTTCATAGACTAAAATAACGGTGGCCTGAATTGAAGATGGCAAACTGATATTTTGTTGTATTACATTCTACTGAAATTACACAATAGTTATTGTTTTATATTTTAAGTCCCAGACAACTTCCCTGAGCTGATGTTGGTCAGTATTTTGTTCTTGTTTTGCCTACAGGACAGTTTTTTTTACAATTTTTTATCCTAACAAAATGAGCAGGAGTGACGAGGTAGGCTCACAATGCAGCCTGCTTGCTAACAACAGTGTAATTTTCCAGGGCTTTACATCCTCATCCATCTCCACGTTCCTTTCTAGTTTAAACCAAGTGAGGAACGGGAGGCGCATAATTCTGTGCGAGCCTTGTTGACGGCTCCAGCCTGGCTTTTAATGGGATTCCTTCCTCATTTAGACTTCTGTTATTTACTCCCAGGTTCAGCGCTTTGTTTAAACCTGTACTGCGCTTGTTTACAGCTTACAGTTGCATTTTCTTTTTTCTTATTTTCACAGAGTCAGATGATGAGGATATTATTGCGGACAAGCGTGGTCGTTTGCTCACGGAACAAGGTTTGATTCTTGAATTGTTCTGTTTCCTCTGACCACAATCTCTGTAATGGCAGCTGCCCGGTGGAGAGTATGTGAAGGTTATGGCCTCTAATTACTGTCAGTAAGTCAGCATTGTGTATAGGGTGTTCCAGTCCAGTGAGATGGGCAGAGGGTCTGTGGCCTCTGTTGGCGTTTACCCCCCTCTAACCATTAAGCCCTGAATGGAATCAATTAGCTCTCCTGAGAGGCCCTGTGGATCCTGCTGAAAGGCCAATGAGCACTCTGATATCTCTGCTGCCCTGTCGGTCACCTAATCAACATTGGCATTCTCATTCTCTACACACGTCTCTCTGTCACTCCTCATCCAGGCTTTGATGGGCATTTGATAGAATTAGAGACCCTTAGATCGGGGCTGCCTGCTGCTTAAAGGGGAGCATTTCTGCAAATGATTACACCCTCAATCCTTTTCTCTATTTGCAGGATAAAAATGCATAAGCTGAAACTCTATATATATATATGACTGACAAACAAGGAAACTATAGGGTGTTATTTTTTTATAAAAGACCTATTTAAAAGTTGCCAAATAACATCACATGCCCTTTTGCTTTGTACCCCTTAGAAACGGCAATAGGAAGCTCCCACAATGACGAAAGCACACAAGAATCTCCAAGTAAGTTTATGTTCATTCTCAAAGTGATGGTTTAGTCACACCTTCAGGGTTAGACACAAGCAAGTTGGGAGTTTGTATATGATATGAATAAAAAGCTAAACTGAATGATTTGCCAGTCTCATAAATGCATATTTTAGCCACAATGGAATTTATACAAAAAATAATAAAAAAATTCTGAATCTTAATTACCCTATTTGATATGAAATTGGTTTTTATTTGAATTTAAATTTCAAGGTTGGTACAGGGGCAAGAAAAAGCGTTGAAAGTACGGGGTAAGAGAGAGAGAGCCGCTCCAAAGCTCCAGAAACCCGTTTCCCTTTAGTTCCCAGATGACTGGGGGCTGTTATTAACAGAGATGCTTCAGAGTGGTAAACATGGCTCTCACCTGAAACTTGAATGTCTGTCTGTCACTGCTGGCCTTCAAACGATGCCAGAATCACATATTCAGGACAAATAGGATAGGTTTTCAAATGTAATGTTTTTTTTTCAGGGGACTAAACATGTTGTAACACATTAAATTGGAGGATTTTTGGCATACCGACACTCGGGCAAATATTAGCTTACAGACTATTAGGTTGTTTAAAAAAAATCCAAAGGAGCATCAACTGTTTTTAGCTTTTTGTGCTCTTCTAAATGTCATGTTTTTTTTTTCTCCCCAAAGCAACTTGCCTATGTAAAGCTTAATCTGAAATTATAGTACGGCTCCTACTGTGGCACACAAAAAATATAAGCTCCCCAGATCACGACCCCTACTACGAAGCTTTGTGGAGGCGCATTTAGGTCAAATTAAGGATGTTCTTTTCATTAAGACATTGTACCATTGTTTGGTTTAACCATTTGACATGCTTACCGCAGCATTTTCCTTTGTGAATAAAATTAAAGGTTGAGATTTGCAAAGATTGTGATCTACTTCCATCAGCATCACACAATGTCCCCAGCTGTCTTGAAATGAACCGACTCATTGTTCCGACTTTCAAACATGTTATGTATCATCTGTCCTTTTTTCCTTCTTTTTTTTTGTTTTAGTTCCTATTCCGATCATCATAGCTGTGGTTGTACTGGTGGCTCTTTCCGTCATCGCAGTAGTTGGTAAGTGTCCTGTATTTTTGTTAAGAGTGAAAAAGCGAACTTCACGTTCCTACAGCTTGACAGATGTGCTTGCCTGCAATCACTGTGCTCCCCGTGTGCCTTGTAAAGCTGTTACCACCTAAGCAAATGTGAACTTTTCTCTCACGGAGCTGTGAACTTTTCTTTCCTTCTTTTTTTTTCTTTTTTTTGTACTTGCAGCCATAATGTTGATGAAACGACGGAAGCTCAAACAACAGCAAGGGTAAGGTCAAATTACACTGTTTTCCCCTTCTTCTCCCTTTCTGTTTAAGTCGTTTAATTTTACTGGTAAGACGATTCAAGGATTCCTGCGTCCGCGTCTTACAAATAATCTGTTTTCTCTCTGTCGCTCGGGATGAACTTAGCGTGAAGTTCATCCCGAGCGACAGAGTGACAGAACCAGTCTGCTGGGTAACTGTCCTGCTGCTGCTTGTACTCGGTCTTGATTTGTCAACATCCAAAGCCAGAGAACAATGACGTGTGAAGGTGCCATCGGCCGTTCCACCTAAGTTCGCCTGTCCGGACTTGTACGACAATTAGCGTTGCCGCTCGTGCCCTCCAGAGTCGCTACTGAAGGCTCCCCGCCTATCTTGTCAAACAATGGCTCGCAGTCAGTGCCACCGGGAAGGTATGACCCAGCGTGACAGGACCCAACCTGTCCCGAACCTTACCTCACACACTGAGTCACAAGGAGACAACTGTACTGGAGAAATAAACCAAGCCCGTCAACATGGTCTTGGCGTCCTGACAACAATCAGGGAGCATCTGTGAGCGCAAACAACCTAAACCGGTTATGCAAAGTTTTGCTCTTAGCGTTTTTTTGGCCTCGGCTCAAATGCAGTTTTCAATTTGGAGAATATTTGCAGACTAATCAGTTTCTTTTGTTCATTAAGTGACATAAATTGCATAGCTCTCGTCACGGGGTGGGGGGGTTCTGGAGTTTAAACTGCAGGAGAGCGGCTATTACGGTAATGACATCCAAGTCGATATGCATGCTAGGGTTAAATTCCTGTGTAGGATAAGTCGCTGCCTCGCAGAGCTCTGGCCAGCCCAAGCAGCGTTTGGTGCTGAATGATTGCTCCGTTGAAAAGAGGCTTAATCACGCAGCAACCTCTGGCTTGTTGGATCAACAGTTTTCAGCCGGGTTTATGAAAACCCACCTGGGGGATGAGCGGTGTTTTTGAGGTCTCTCGGCGACCGTGCACCTGTCAGAGCATGAGGCAGCCATGCAGCGTTCTTTCTTTCATTCTTTCTTTCTTTCTTTCTTTCTTTCTTTCTTTCTTTCTTTCTTTCTTTCTTTCTTTCTTTCTTTCTTTCTTTCTTTCTTTCTTTCTTCCTTAATGTCCTTAATGTCCAACGTAGCAGCTCAATGAATGATGCCCTAGAAAATGTAATAAGTTATTCAAAAAGCAACTGATTGTATGCCATTTCTGGTGTTTATTTCTGTTAATTTTGATGACAGCCGTTGAATACCCGAACTTCAGCTTGTTCAACAAACGTTGTCGTTACACAAATTTGGAAATGTTTTCGATACAGAAACATCTGCCCAGTCCAAAACATTTGCGGGTATTGTGGAAAGTGCAGGCAGTCTTCCATTGGACCATGCTTTGTCAGGACTTCTTATGCATGAATTACTGCATCAGTGCAGTAATGCAGTGCAGTCGTGGACTCGATCAGCCTGTGGCTCTACTGAGGCGTTGAAAAAGCCCAGGTTGCTTTTATGAGCTTTCGGCTCATCTGCGTTGTTGGGCCTGGTGTCTCATCTTCAAGGTTGGTGACCAGGGGTCATACGAAGGACTACCCGTGCTAATCTTTGAACTAGAAGAGTCAGAGTTCACCTTAACCTTGTGGAAAATATATAAATCTTTCTTGCTTTGTTATAGATATTGTCATTTTTAAATCTATATAAATGCAAGTGTGATTAAACAAGAAGAGTAATGGTATAAAATAAAGTTTTAGATGCAGCTCCCTGGTGGATTGGGCCTTTTTTTCTTTTGGAACAGACTCGTGGGCGCCACATATGGTTCTCGGGGGCTACTTGGTGGCCACGAGCACCATGTTGGTGACCCTTGGTCTAGACTATAGCTCATAGGTTTTATTTTCTTACTGCCACCTGCTGGTATGTCTCTTCCAACATCAAAATGTCACCCTAATCCGAGCTTCCACAAGCATTCGATGCCTTCTGTTGGCTTTGGTTGATCTGACAATCCTGTAGTCTGTGATCCAGCACCAAGTGCAGTTAAGTGTGCTGACTGGTCTTCTCCAGATCTGTTCAGATTTGGAAAAGACTAGTCAGTCAGTGATACTGTGGCTGGTATTGGTACTTTTGGCAATTTTTAGACTGGCATTTTCAAAAAGCTTGTCAGCAGAGGGAAGCTTGACATGCTTCCTGGTTAGATGGCGGTTCTGACTTGATACAACACAGTGGACCATTCAAATACCTCTGTTGGGTATGGACTTTTTAGCCAAAGCAGAAGTGCGTCTGCTGTTGCCATAAGTGCTGTCTGAATAGTGCAGTTAGTAAGGAAGGATGTAGGAAAAGGAGCTAATTTAGCATAGGAGCCAAACGATGTCCATTACCGGCACTAAGGAGCTATAAGGAAGTCTATAGTCCTTTCTGTGACATGAGGTATAAGCACAGCCCACTTCACGGTAATTAACAAACGGCCAGAGAAAAGAGTGCACACTTTGTAGTTTATTTTCGGAAAGCTGTAGGCCAGGATTTGACTCTCATTATCCATGTGTGTTTCCTTCACGTAATTATGTCAGTGTTAAAGGCTGTCCGAATCGGCTCCCTTCCTCTCCACAATGGTGTTCTTACTGTTGACCCCAGTAAAGGTCAAGGAACAGGAGCGAGGAGTTATAATTGGATGTATTCGGATGGACCCCAAATCTTTGCTGACTGTGGCAACATAGAGTGAAGAGGCAAGAAATCCAAAATGTCCTCTCTCTCTCGCATTCTCTCTCTCCAGAATCTGGGAACTTGATTCCCAAAATGAAACGTCACATTTACAACTTTGAACCAAAGTACAGTTTAGTCCTACTTTTTTTAATTCTCCCCTTAACCCCAGCTAAGGCGTTTCCATCTTTGTCTCTGGTTCAGACAGCTTAACACAAGGAATGCTTGTTGTAGCTCTTGAACCACTGAAATCAGCCAAACTCCATGCTTTGTCCATCTTCCCCAAACTCTTGACTGTGCTTTCCTTTTCAAAACTGTGGTTATCTCTGACGCTTATGCACCTTTTTCTGTCATACCTAATTTTTTTCATTCCTCACAGCGGACTGATTAGCCGGCCTATTTAGAAATGTTTGGGGCCTTGTCTCCTTGTGGAAGGTGTCAGTGACTGTCTGCAGGACAACTGTCAATTCAACAGTCATTCCCATGATTGGAGAAAATATCTACATTTTAAATACTCTGTGTTGTTGTAATTTACTGTGCACTGCAAAAACAGAACTAGAAATAAGTAAAATGTTCTTAAAATGAGTGTATTTGTCCTTGATTTGAGCAGGTAAATAAGACTATTTGCCAATAGAATAAGATTTTTGCACTTAAAATGGGAACAATTCATCTCCATCATCTTATTTCAAGTGCAGGATGTCTAGTTATCTTATTTTAGGGGTCAAAATACTCATTCCATTGGCAGATAATCCATTTTACCTACTCAAATCAAGGATAAATACCCTAACTTTAAGAACATTTTACTTATTTTTAGATCCATTTTTGCAGTGTGAAACCTCATTTCAGCTTTTATTAGCTGTAAAACAAAATAATCTAGATGTCAAAAGGTTGTGTTTATTTCTGTTCATGTGCTGCAGAGACTTTCTGTCCTTGCACATGAGATCTAAATCTCATTGGGGTTTCCTCCTGGTTAAATAAAGGATATTAATGGATGAGATCTCTCTTTTTAATAAGATCAGCAAATGGTTCACTTTTTAATTCTAATAACTAAACTAAGTGAACTATTTTTAAAGACATATTTATCTATGCAGAAGCATTAGTGGTCTGTATGCCATGTGTGCCGTGTGTCACCTCCATTCTAATTGCTGTCTTTATCCTTGTTTCAGGATTTACTCTGTACCCGTTGAGCAGAACCATAAGGAAGCAGTCTAGTTCCTGGCAGCACAGCAGCTCTGCAGCACAAAGCCAAGCGAGCGAGGAGAACAGGCCGTGTTTTCCCCTCCTCTCCGACTCAGGACATTTGAACTCATTTGCACATCAGCCTGCTTCTCACTGCCCACCGTCTCACATACCCATAAACCTATCTAACCTGTGCAGTGTGACTTCTCTTTTCGCTGCTGTGCACTTTTTTTTTCTTCTTCTTCTTCTGTATCCCAGCTTTTTGTTCCACATTTAGACTGTGGGATTTTTTTTTGGAACGCATTCAAACCTTATAATTGGATTCTGTTTGAAGAATCCAAATTAAAAGCAGAGCTTGTGGCTTGAAGCTTCTTTTTGTTGAAATTAATAATTTAGCGCAGCCAAAACCTCCCTTTTTTTTTCTCCGAAGCATAAAATGATTGACCATTTAAGCAGAAAAACTGTAACTGTGCTTTGATTTGCCTGCGTGTGGAACGGGCCTGTCTATGAAATGGTCGTTGACTGAGACAAACCGTGCTAATCCGCAGTAAGCCAGCTGAGTGCTCACTTATTTTCCCATTCACTTGGTTGACATTCTCTGTTCCTGGTCCGATGGGAGCAACCGGCGCCAGTGCAAAGGCAAAACCCGCTCTTCATCTTTTTTTTTTTTTTTTTTCAAAGGAGCAAAATAAAGATGAGTGGATGCACCAGCTGAGCACAACTTTCAGCTACGCTGCAAAATAATCAACCACAGTGAAAGTTTTTGTTTCCTCCACCCCCCATTTTTTTGTTCATCTTAGCAAAGCTTCTGCTAAGTCTTATGCATTGTAACTTGCTCTCAGAAACCTGTGGAGCGTTGGAGCAATGCCCCCCATCACTGGTAGGAGGATACTTGATGAAGGGGAGGGAATACAACAGTTGAAGCAGAATGATTGGGGAATTGCAAACAACGCTTTTTTTTTTGATGGAAGGGTGCTGGTTTCACTCACATGACATCAATCACCACTATGTGCAGGAAAACTTTCTATGCAAGAATCAAACCTGAAGACCAATTTCAGAAACTGGTTCAGGCAAAGTGGGGTAACCCCCCGGCTTTTAGAAATATGGAGTTAAACACATGACATGAAGCAAAATCTTATTTCCACTAAATCTTGTTGACGAGAAACAATGCTTGGCTTTAAGAAAAGAGCAGTTGTCCATGGATCAAGTGTCAGGTATCAACTTATAAAAAAATGATGCGAATTGGTACAAAAAAATCTAATGGCTTTAACACAATTTATATCTGAACACATCGTCAACACCTTTTATTTTTTAATTGTAGCCTTTAATGTGTAAGCATTTCATTGATAAATAACGAGCTGGAAAAAAAACAGAACATTTCATTTTTTTTTTCGTCCACTACATAAATGATTTTGGTTCTTGATTCTGTTTCCTAACAATCGTGCAGGGGTATCTCTGTCCCAAAAGATGTTTCTGCACACTTGCAAGATGCATCTATGATATTTCCCCCTTTGGAAAGCCTCCCTATTGCGACACTACTCACCAAATGTAATGCAATACATGTAGCATTTTAACTTTGAGAAAATCTGTCATTTTAAAAATGTATGTCAAGCATTGTATTTAACCTGTTATAAGTGCAGTTTATCTGTGGAAAAATGGCAATGCTTTAAACGCCTTTTATTGTTAGTAATTGGTTAATGCAAATGTAAAGGCAGGTAGTCTGATAACAGTATACAGGTCATAATTAGTTAAATTTAAATTGTATATATCTGCTGCACATGTGACATTTGTTCTAAGGACTAAAAACTTTATAAAAATGGCTTAAGGGTTATCTTTAGTGAGGAACTTCTATGATTGGAGTAAGCCTTGTGTAAAATATATATCAGTGTAGAATTTAAATCATCATGTCATGTTAAATGCTTATATTCTTATATGCACTTTTTTTATATATAGTTGTATGCCAGATACATTTATTTGGGTATCCATGTAATTTCCAGAGCTTGTAATTGATGTATTAACTGCCAAAACAGAAAAAAAATACCATCATCAATTTGCACAGCTACAGACACCTTTTTATTTGTTCCAGCAATTAAAACAGGGAAGCTGCTGTGTGTGTGTGTGTGAGTGTATATATATTAAAAGCTATGCTGAACTCTGGATTTTGCCCTATTTTGACATTAAAAGTACCATAAAATGTGCTCGGTGTCTCTCAATCTGTTGTTTGCATAATTTCCACACCGTATGGATGCAATGATATTGTGCCAGTGGATGCTGTTTGTTGTAAGGCTTTGCTCGCATAGCATATAGTATCTAAGAGGCTTAGACGCTCTTAATTTGGTTGTTGTGGGACTCGGCTTCGGTTTTAAATCACACAAGTGAATAGAAAAAGCAGATGTTCTCAAGTGTGTAGATGTGTTTATTCCACATGACCTTTTAAGTGACAAACATTTTTTTTTTATAAACATCACCTTCCACAAGATACACTATGATACAAATTACAGTGGGCTTGTTTTTTTTATTGTGATACTAATTCATTTTTCAGTTCAGTTTGTTTAAGAGACATGAAAAACATTTCCAGCTTTTCCTCTTAACGGCAAGAGATTTCTCTGTTTACTCAAAACTTGCTCAGCAGTTACCAAGCAGCACGCTAAGCCTGTCGCTCCGCGCACAAACATGTTGCCGAGAGTTGGTCAAGTGTTTTTTCCACCTGACAAACGGAGTTTTGACGTGATTTCTTGCAACTTCCCTTGGCCGGCCACCATTTGCCCGTCTGCTTATTGTTGGACCACACTGTATGACCTGAAAAAAAAAATAGAAATACTCACTGGAAAAAAAACCAAACAACAACCTACAAACAATTGGGTCACTGTTTGGAGCAACTGCCGACATTGCAGAAAATAAATGATGTGATTTGCAGCGGGTAAGTTATTGCGTTTTGGCCTCTAAACAGTTTAATCAGAGCCCTTTTGATGCATAAATCATCACAGAGTTCTCTGCTGCATTCTGGTGAGCTGTTATCTAGAGTGCAGACTTGTGGCATAAATAAACACGGTATATAAATAATTAGGTTTGTAATAATTCCCCCAATCTATCAATCTTTGTATGTGGTAAGCAGTTGCCAGTACACCAAGGTCTCGAACAAATTTAGTGCCTCAAAACTGCAAAAGGTTTCTATAACACCATTCTCACGGTTTAAGGTTTGTTTAAAAAAGCAAATGCACTCTCTAACAGGTTAGTCTCTCTTACTTTCCTGTAGGAACAAGAGTTTATTGTCTTTTGTTTGGTTGCTTTTTGTGTGACCTTTCTAGTGGTTGGATGACATCTAGGTCCAATAAGATTTTTCTTAATGTAAACATCTTTTTACAAAACTTAAACTGCTTGAAAGTAATATCCTGGCGTATGTGTTGATGCTTATACACGTTTACAAATTATTGTAGATTATGTTTTTTGTTGGGGAGGCTGGCTACGTTTTTGACTTCAGGCTCACTGCAATGCAGGTGATAGGCTCGTTGATTTTTGAATTGGTTAAAAGCTGATGGCCCACAAAACCTACCGACAGCCAAATCAAAGCACAGAGATTCCTAATCTTGCCTGTATCTACTTCACAATTTTTTGTTGGGTAGGCCCATGCCACATTTCTTATCTAACGAGATGTAAACTGATTGTGTGCTTCGCTAAAAGCTGATTGTTCCACCGTGTAGATGTCTGAAATGTTCTGCAGCCTAAGCACTCATAAGTCAGACCACGTTTGTGCTTTTGCATCTGGTACGGGTGTAGTTTGTGGGTGAACCTATTTTCTGTGTTCTCTTTAAACCAGACTACTTTCACTACACAGCTGCTATTAATGCTCTCTTCCTCCGGTCCGATACTTCTTCGTGTGTCGCCAGCGCCGTACTCATTTCTCTTCCAAGATGGTAACATTGCAAGGTTTTTGTGACCTTGCCGAAACCAAATTGTATGCAAAAAAAGCAATGTTGCAGCAGAGTGATTTGCAACATTTTACCACTTTAAAAATAAAACGTTAAGTTTTCAAATTTTCATCTCTAGATTGTCTGAACACAGTTAGTTAGAGCTGGACTGCTTAAAGAGAATAAATATGCAATGGTCAACCTGGCACTGTAGCAAATTACTTCAGGCGTAAACATTACCAGCAGAAGCAGGTTTGCATCCAGAAAAAAAGGCATTGATGACACATTGGTTCTCCACTGAGACTCATTTGTTTCATCATCTATTGGAGTCTATGAATCTAAACCAAAATACTGACAAATATCACATAACATAACCAGCTATTCATTTTAGCTGCAGTATGAACAGCCGTTTTCTTTCTGTTTTGATCGACAGATCATGTTTTACATTTTGGAGTACAAACTGTAAAAGTTTTTTTTTTTTTTTAACCAAAGAATCTTATCCCGTGATCACATTGATGCTTGACAACTGTGTTTCGACTACATCACACATAAAAAGGACTTTTCCGGATGCAAATGAGTTTCAATTAGCTCTAAGTAAAGGTTGTGGGTGTAAAATACTGACTTCGATGACCTTTTGTGACACTTGGGCAGCCGGCAGATCTTGCCACCTGTAGTCATACATAAGGAAAGGATTTAGAAAAGTTTCTTGAATGTCAATAGAGATTATTACACAGGAAAAAAAAAAAGGTTTCCACACTTACAGCCAATGATCATAATCCCCACAACGAAAAGAATGCTGGCAATGATCAGGCCGGCATATCGCAGAGATTCGTAGTCTAAACATGTGACATATACGTCAAAGTCCCACTCACACAAACTCCAAGTACTTTCACAAAAGAAAACAATGAAAATAGGTTTCTCACCATATTTGAAAGGTTTGTCCCAGTTTGGATCTATATGACAAAAAAGGGATAGAGAAAAAGTATTGATGTGGATTCAGTTGTACTGCTGAACAGAGTACATATTGACAGGAACAAAAAAAGCAAAGCATCAACATGGAGCAACTGTCAGCAATGGCACGACTTATCTATTGGGTCATGTGACATGCTGTCGATGCTGTATCAAAATCTTATCTCCAGTAAGCCGGCGCAGCACAAGGCCACGGATACCTTATCTCCTTTTGCATAAGGTACAATCGAGCATTATTCTTTAGGCAAGAGAGAAAGTGGGTTGTGTTTGGAAGGCAGGATTGTGGTGGTGTGAGTTAGCCAAGTGGTACAATTACAACGGCCGTGGCATTTAAGGGTAACTATGGTGTGGGAAGAAATTCTAGTTACCCCAGACAATAGGTGGGTGGGGTTTGGATGTAGTCGTTGTCTTCTTTGTCGATGACACTGTAGATTGAAAAAGGTTTGTTAAAAAACATCAGATCATTTGACACTTTCAAAGCTTTATTTCAACCTTGGTTTTCTTTTAAATATTCACAGAGTCCAATATATATATATAATGCCCTTGCCTGATTTAATACATTAAAACATCTTTTTTCTTTCCTTAAGATGTTTTGATTTCTTACACTCGTAACATCAGGGCATTATTCCTGCACATTAGACCCAAGCTACCATTTCAAACGCAGCATTTAGTACTGACGGTCTTTAGCCGGTGAGTTGCACTCCAGCCAGTGACAGTATTGTGAAACATATTAAGGGGAAAAAAAACATGTATATGCACAGTGTTTCCTGTTTGTGGCAAGACTCTATGGCTCCACCAGGTGTTGAGACAGTAAAGGTTGAAGTTTGTTACCTGGAGCAGATGTAGAGTTTGCTTGAAACTTTGTCGCCTCCTCGGTGACAGCTAAAAGGGAATACAAAAACAAGCAGACATCAGGTCAGGTAGAAGTTCTGAGCAGTGTTTATGATGCTAATGGCATGCCATACGCCGTGCTACCTGATGACGCCCTCGTTTCTGATACAGCGGGGCTGACTGAGGTGCTGTTGATAATGTTCCAGTTTGTGGTTTGATTTCCCCGGGAGGACTTAGTGTCTGCGACAACTCCTCTCCCTGATGGTAAACAGAGAAAAAAATCAACTCAGTATGGTGAAACAAACACAACAGTTTTCACTAAAAAAAATAGATTGAATAGATTTATTGAAACGAAATAAACATTGATCTGAACGTCGAATAACTCCACTTCCTATGCTGGGCACAATCAGTAGGAAGGGTGGTTAGTGAGCTGAAACAGATTCCTTAAAGCCGACTGTTTGTTTAAATGCTGGATTTCATTTGGAGGTATCAAACACACTGGACACTTTTCAGATTTTATTTGCAGAAAAAAAAGATTGCAAACTGCGTGTCATTTTCCGTCCACGCAGAGAAATGCTAATTTGTGTCAGTCAGTTAAATTGAATCCCAGAAGAATGCATTGCGGTTTGCAGTTCTAATAATTCATTCATTCGTCTGTTATTGACAGGGAACATGCAAACAAACAGCGTCAAAACAAAACATGTCACTGAAGTGACGCATATAAAGTTTAAAGCTAATGCTTAATTCCTACTTATGTCCCTGGTTGGGCTTTTATTCAAAATGGAATTTGCATTTGCACACTACTTCAATTTAAAACATATAAACATAATCAAATTGTGAAACATGCACATCATACACAAGTCTTGCCTACACACAGTCTTTAAAAATGAGCACACTTTTGGTGTGTCTTTAATCAGTTTTTAAGCTTGGAAGAGTCTTGATGTCAGATGGTTATGAGTTCCAGAGCTTAGAGCCCTTAACAGAGAAGGCCGTCTGTCCAAAGCTGCAGTATGGTATTTTACAGTCATGATTTGAGGAACTTCTAGTGACTCGGATGCTGTTTTGTCTCTCAACAGCTGTACTTAGTGACTCAGTTGGTAAATGATTAATGCACTTGTGAATCACTTTAATCAAAATGTGGAAAAGTTCAAAAGTTTCCGGTATTTTAGTGGGCACTCTAAAGTCACCCCAAATAATACCTATAAAATAAAATTAAGTGCAGTATTTTATCTTTACTTTTAGATTCATCAGATGGTTTAGGAGCGCTCGCCCAGTAAACTTTGACCTGTTTTCCTGGTTGTATAAATATGGTGGGTGAATGACACCTGTATTCTGTATTATGAATCCTTACAATTTGAAAAGACAAGAGAAAATGACAGTAAAACTAAGGCATACGTGTGTTGTAGGATATGGCAACAAGCATAACTCCTTTCTAAGCTTGCCTAGAGAACTGAAAGAGAGCCATCTTGGGGTCAAAAAGTTCACATGAGAAAATATTTTTTGACAACTTTGGTATATCTTTATTTTGGGGTGCCAAAAAATTGTGGAGGGCTGCTGTAAATAGAGACAGCCAAAAAGAAGTGTCCTACCAGTGGGAGTTATAGCTGTACTGGGAGGCATCTTTTGATCTGCGGGCATGGGACTCTGAGCCCACGACACTGTGGAGAGAAATAAATGCATTTTTAATCACCAAACATAGGGGGGGAAAAAAGAGTCAGATGAAACAGTTGACTTTCACAGAAAGAACAAAGCACGGTGTTGTTTATGAGCTTCTCTAACAATGCTGTCACGTATTTCTTGGCAGAGGCCAGACTTCAGAATATGAAGTAGAGGGAGGCCTGCAGATGCACTGAGCATGTCACAGTGGCAGTCCTGTCAGTGAATGGGGCTTGGAGGCAACCTCTGGCTACAACAGAGTCAGATTGTTGAGTGAGAGCGAGGGACAGAGCAGCCCATTGTCTGTGTACTCACTCAGCACCTTCAAATTAGCAAAGTTCCACTAAATCTCAACTTTGTGGGCAGGCATTCTAATTTATTTATTTTCTTACCAAATTCTTTGAAGTAATGCAAATGGGATGGAATAAATGCGTTATCTAATATTGTCTTTAAATTTGTATTTATCCGATAGATTGTTTGTATATAATAATGATTAGCCGAAAGCCCTGTCTCTACTGTAATAATACCCAATATTCAGCTTCTAGTTTCAGTCGCCACTGTTTTAGTCCTATTACACAGTGTAAATGTAGACATATAGCATTGTCATGCTCATGAATGTTATAACCTTTTTTGTTTTTAAATATAATCCCAATTTACAGTTTAATTATTTGTAATATACATATCAGTTTCATGACGTGATGGATTACACTTCAGAATGTGGAACGAGTTTTACAATCCTCTCTAGGCCTCTGGGGGAAGTTGGGCAGGCTGTAATTCTGGTCTCAAGAGGAACCAAGCATCACGTGTCGTTTGCTTTTTCTGGACATTGTTGCCACCGCTATCACCAACTTCTAGGATGTGGTTCGCTGAATTATGTGTTCCCCTAAAACACAGGGTCTCAGCTCGGAGTAATAAATCATACATTTTGAATGAAACAGCCAAACATAAATATCAATAATAATAAAATAATTTAAAAAAATGGTAGACTGTAGATGCTGGTGGTTTGTATAAGTAATAAAATGTTTAAGCTACTAAAGATAGTTAATGCTGATTTATAGGTTGATGTTTAGCTGTCAGCACCTTTTAAAACCAAATATTTATTTGCATATGCATTATTGTGAAAACATGTAACTTAGCTTTTAATGTGTCAAGTGCATTTTTTTTATCAATTAGGGATATAATGAGACAACAAAAGATGGTGATATTCAGTGCTTGGAAATTTGATGATTGACTTCTCTTACAGGCCCATTTAGGTTGACTAATTACAACCCAGGCCAGCACAACCAGTTGAGCAATCTATCTGTCTTAACTTAGTCTCAAATGGGCATTAGGAGGAGGATCTGTTGCAAATGTGCAACCCAACTAGGGGCCATATGGGTCCCACATTTTAACCAAAGTTGTCAGACTTCAAGCCTTTGTAGGCACTTTATGTAACTTCCAGACAGACCAATGTGGGGCAACTTTTTGTTAACCTATTTCCTATCCATACAGGCTGAATATTCTGAAACTGTAACATGAAGATATGTTTTAAATTGAACAAATTTCATCCACCAATAAGACTTTTTTGAACTAGAAGTATTTTTCTGTTGTATTTTTGGAGTTAATCAAGAACAAACAACTTTTTTGTATGACTGGCCGGCAGGGTAGGGTTACAAAAACATTCAAGTATCAGTTTTCGCTATTTTTTTTTTGTAACATTTTTGATGTGGCAGAATTTTGGATCCAGAGCAAAAAAAAAAAAAAAGCTGTGATGGATGAGATACCAGTGACTTGTAAGAACAAGAATGCCACATCTTTCTAACCATTAGCCACTATGCTAAAGTGGCATTTGAAGCTTCCTTTAGTCATGACATTAAATGACGATTTAATTTTTTTTTTTCCCAATTAATATGGTTTGCATTGAATGATCTGTAATTGTCTGGTACCCTTTTGAAATACGAACTGGATAATTCTAAAGTAAACAGAGGTTCTTTAAAGCCAAGTTTAAGTTTGATCAATTAGTTATTCAAGTTAAAACACAAAAAGGTGCCTTTTCAATGCATTTTGGCATCATAGTCACCTAACAATGAGACAAACAGGGAAACCAAATCGCAAAATCTGGACTGAAATATTTTACACGGATAAAATATTCTACAAAACACAGTTTATTATTTGTGTTGTATATGGATGTATTGATATAAGGGTGTGACGTTAACATTTTTGGGCAACTTTGAACCCAACATTGTTTTTTTCATGATGAATTGTGGCTGCAACTAAAACACGAATGGCAAATTCTTCATCAAAACTTTTCAATTAAAGTGGTCTCAGAAAAAAAACAACTGCTCTCTCACCCACCCCTCATACTCCAGAGCAGGGTGGGTGGCTCTTAATTTCTCAAGCGAGTCCTCTACCACAGGTCAGGGAGCTTAATGGTTCTTCTTAGGATCTTAGCTGTTCCTAAAATTGCGCTCTTCTGGACTGAGATGTCTGATGTTTCTTTGTTTTTTTTTTATTATTAATTATTTCTTCTCTGAGAACATTACATTGGAAGACTTTAATATGAATGAAACTGTTGTAAATTCACCCACAAGGCCCAGGTTTGAAGAGCTATGCAATGACATAACCAACAGGCTAACTGATGCATGATGTCATGATGTAAACTTCATATTATGAAAGATTGCTAAATGAACAAGAACTAATTCTTTTTGAAGCAGTGAATCTACTCCAAATTATCTTGCCGGTGACCTGTAACTACACATGAATTCAGTTTCAATCTAAGGATCCAAAATTAGAACTAGTCCTTAGGTCGTACTCTTCATTAACCCTTTGTTTGTTTCCAAAACAAATCGCTGGAATCTCATTTCAATCTTGTGAACCCAATATCATGTAATGTCTCGTCTCCTGAGCTGGATGTATCGCTAAACCTCCGTTATGAATGTATAACACTCACAGATTAATCAAAATTTTAATTATTTGTCTTGTTGTGTTCTTTGTTTTATCAAAGCAGGTCTCTCTTGTCAATGAGATCTTGGATCTCAGTGAGAGAACCAGCATAAACACAGGTTAAATAAAACGACTATTTCAGTCTTTGGAGACCGCAGACATAGCAACACAAGGCAAACACAATGCAAATCTACGTTTTGCATGCAAGTGAGACTGCCTCCTATCAAACCCAGTTCACATTTTAATTTACCATGAGCAAATCCAGTACCAAGGGGTTTTCCAGCACTCACCTTTCAAAATGACAAACAGAAGACATATCAGGGAGCCCTTGTAAATCTGAAAGAAACAGACATTTTGTAGAGAAAGGAACGGAAACGATTAATAAAGAAGGCTTTAGACGGTGAAACCGAGATAAATGCAGGAGGAAACAATCCAAGAAATGAGAAATATTTGTTAAACCAGCTTGATGATTTTATGCAGGTAACACCAGATCTATTTGTTGAAAAAGAGTGGTACAAAAGATCTGCTCACATGTAAACAGAAAAAAACCCCCACATTTCTTTATTAACCTTCTGGTCATTTCAAGCTGTCAGTCATGTTAACAGCGAGAGCACCTGTATAATGTAAATATGCCCTGCATGCAATAAAAGGTCTGTTTGGATGATGATTGCGTTGACTCTGGAACAAAATGTGCGGTAGACGTTCACTAAGCGGGAAGTTGTGACGGTTGAGCTCAGCACCACATGGCCACTTCTCCTTCCTGCTTTAGACCCTGAACATCATTACTCACACTCCTCACGCCATGCGACAGAAAACAGATCCCTGCTTTCTAAAGTCAAACTGTGAGAAACTTGTTTTTGTTTGTCAAAAAAAAAAGGAGTGACTGAGGAGACATATTGTGTGCACAAGCCTCCCACATGTATCTGTGCTGCACTTTGTGGCATGAGAGAAAATTTACTTTATCGCCGCTTCAAGGCTGGCACCAATTAAAAGTTGGCATCAGAAGATGTGTCAAAAAATATTTTTAACATAATGGAGACCCTGAGTTGGTAAGCAGACTTCTTCCTCCCCCTCAACATACTGCCTCGGTAAGAAAAAGAAAAAGCTCTCCATTATGTATGTCTGTCAAACAGGTAAAAGAGAAACAGGGATGTTAACAGGTGGCGGTCCAGACAGACACCATGTATGGATCCTACCCCCCCAGCAAAAAAAAATGAAATTTCAATTTTTGATCCCGGTGGCATCCCACCCAGGCAACTGCGTGGCAGGTGAGCGTTCGGGGACGTCATGAGCCTTGACAGCTCAGATTAGCAGGTCGTGCCAATCTTCATTTCACTCTAGAGCATATGTCAGGATGAGGCCTGTATCCCCTGGGCTGTACAGGCGGCTCTTGCTTCCCCTGGCCTGACCCGCCTGCCCGTTTGTCACATCTTAGCACTCTTCCCCACTCTCTGGTTTGTCTGTTCATCCATTCGTCTGTCAGCCCCCATCAGTCTCCTTTCACTCGGCCTCCCCCGAAAAACAGTCCGGAGCATTTGGCTATTTAGTCTATAATTCAGACTATTATGCTTACCTTAGTGTCCATCCTGCCAGGGGTTTGTTTCCAGGGATGCATCCAAAGTCTCATCACCTACAGTGCTTTCCTCTGTAAAGTGACCTCTGACAGGCTGATGCAAAAAGCGGTTGAAAAAGGCCACACCCATGTTGCTCGCCACAGCCACTTCCTCATCGACAGGCTCTGACTCTCAACTCGCTCTTATTCCATCTGCTCTCTGAAGCAAGTTCACCACTTTTACTCTCATCTTTTTATCTCTCAACTTATCTTTCATATAAGTAATTCTGTTTACTTTATATAAAAAGATTTAGATGAAAAAAAGACTATATAGTCAAAGATAATATACTGCAAATATATCTTCTTGTTTATCATAATTACCGGGGTTGAAAGTTACAGCCATTATTATCACCTAAGGTGCTTGCTTTTTTCTGACAAAATGGTTAAAGGGTTCCTATCACAAGAGGTTCACAACAAAAGAGTTAGTAATTGTGAGCCAACTGCATTACTCAACTGAGAGTCACGAACCTAAGCTGTTACAGTAAACAAAGCCTGCAATTCATTTGCATGTGCAAAGCACAGCCTTTGTTCACAGTGTGGGGGCAAATGTGTAGCCATCTTACAGACTCCCAGTCTTTATAAGAGTATCAACTTAAATTCTGACACTTCTCCACCTGTATGAATGAAAAAGTATTTGCCCCCTTACATATTACTACTGTTTTGGATTTTGGGTCATAGTTATATGTTCTAGATCATCAAATAGATTTGAAATCACAGAAAGATATCCAGAGAAATGACAAAATGCAGTATTAAGAGATGATTTCAGTTACCAAAGGTGTATTCTCACCAGGAAAGCCCTTTGGACTGCTTGTTTGGTCTGGACCAAAGGTTTGGTGTCGTTTGCCTTTCCATTTTACTTTTGCAAATGAACTATAACTCGTAACCATAAGCCATACATGTGACGATCATTGTCCCCTTTGAACAGAAAATACTAGGGTGGGATGTAGCACAGACGAGGAAAAAGAGGGAAAGTAACATTGAAATCCTGGGTGCAGGTGCAGCAACTGTGTTTTGCACATTTGTGCTGATATTACAACTGAGAAATCATTGAGAGTGTCAGGAGCAGCTGCTGCTATGCGGGTTTGGGGACATTTTATTTAAAATTTTGGAAAGGCGTCGGACAATGCGTCCTGCAAGCTGAAAGAGTCCCACAACGTGCTGGCAGCAGCGTTCCTACGGATCAGGTACTTCGTTCACTGCTACGGTGGCCTGTTAAGTCTAAAGAGACATATGTTATCTGTAATTGGATTGGATCAGGTCGTTTCATATTCACACCATTAGCGATCCGCACCACGTTCCATTTAGATCCATTTTTCTTTTGACCCACAGTCTTGTGAGGGTCTTTTAAAAAGCACTCTAAAACAAAAATGCATTTTTGCTGTGCATACTGGGAGTTTTGCAATCTCATTGGCAGTTGAACAAAGCTGTCAAAGTTCAAAATACGTCTGACTTTCTGGAACTTTAAATGGATCTATGATTAGCTGAAGATGTTGCCCTAAATATGTTGTAATTAACTTTAACTTAAAAACAATTGTTTGTGTTTTGTAAAAACTCAAAACGACTTCAAAAATTGTACATACTTTGTTATATTTTTTACCCATGGAGGTCACCACTTTTTCACCTGCTGGGTAGATTAAACATCTTACAGTGTTTTTACTGTATTGTTTTCACATCTAAAATAAATATTTCGCAATAAAGTCTATTTTTACAACTAATGGAGTATCCCTTTAAGGAACGCTGAAGTGAAATCTGAGATCACACAAATCTTAGGCAACTCTACACTCTGCAGACATCCCAACATGGTCAGATTTAGAAACATCCTCTCTCAGCATCAGCAGGGCATTACCAAACCACATTTTACATGTATTACCATAACTTGCCCCTATAGGCTTGCTTTGTCATCACACTTCGTCATGGTCAAGCTACTGTATATTGTACAACATGGAAGTTAAATGAATATAATGTGGCCACACATGAGGCAGCTGTAACTCTTTATAAGACATCAGTAGAAAACCTTCAGCTTTCAGAAATATTCCACTAAGCACCTACACTCTCCATAAACTTCACTAATTACACTAATAATATGGAGATGGACCCCTTTGGTCTTGCTAACTGTTTTAATTATTTCTTCCATAGATTCAAAAAGGTGTCGGTAAGTTTCCTCATCTAGTTTGGCCCACACGTACAAAATTGAGTCTAGACAAAAATTCAGACTGGAAATCTGTTCCCTGATTGTCTCGTTATGCGCCTGCGATCCAGCCAATCTGCTCCAAGTCCTCTTCTTACCTCAACCAATCGTCCTTCAAGGCTTTGCATATTAGACCCTCCATACATGGACTCTCCTGATCTTCGGCTGAGCTTTGACCCACCTCCACCCCATCTCCTCCTTTGTACTCAGGGACTCCACCTTCCCTATCTCCTCTGGCCTTTACCACCACTGACTGGACCCTGGGCGAAGACTTCACTGACCCTGATCCGAAAATGATCATCCAAGCTCATAGACATTCGCAGCTTTCACATCTTCTGTCAAGGCCCAAGTACCAATGAACTTTCTGATTTATGTCAATAAATCTTTCTAATTTCCTCTTCTGTCTGTGTGAGTCTTTCTTGGTTGAACTAGCATATCACAGTTGCTGGCTCCACATCCATGATGCAAATCTCTTATTCCACAGAATCCCATAGGTGCTCTATTCTATTCAGATCTGGTGACTGTGGACTACAGTGTACTCATTGCTACTATAATGAAGGACTCAAATACTTGTATCGAAACACAATAGAAATATTGATTTGCAGTGAATATTACACAACATGAAATAATTACACAATGCAAAACGGAAGAATTGTTACTGTTTATGGTTGGGCTTTGGCGGGTTCTTCTCAGCTGGCAGGGTGGACAGATGAAAGCCTGTCCCATGGACAGAACAATTAAATGGGTAACAATAAGTAATACAGTACTTTAAAGGATTTTTGGAATGAGTTGTAAAAGATTGGTATTTTAAAATGTACTGACCTATTGGTTGTGTAAACACTTCAGTGCATTTATACCCATTTAAATCCAGAGGTTAAATATGTTGTTGTTGCTGTTTTAGATATTTTCCACAGTTAGGTAATATTTCTTAAATAAAGTATTTGGATGGTTTAGTGATTTGTAGATGTCTATTAGTGCATATGTCCTTGTTTTCCCTGTTTCATAGGTCTGTCATAGTAGGTTGTAGTAGGTTATAGAAAGCTGTCTGTCAAGAACCCTGTGAGCTGTTTTTGAGACCTCATGTGACCCGCTGAGCAGTCTGTGTGTCTGTTTGTCTGTCTGTTCAATGTTGGTGAATAAAGATTGGGTTTGGTCTCCCCTTTAGCTCTCCCTCAAGTCTTAAGCTTAATTATTTTTTCTTTTTTTTTCTTTCTCTAAAGACTATTCTCATATTTATTTAATATTTATGTAATACTGCATCATGTTACTGGAATCGGTCAGTTGCTGAATGCAATGACGGCTGTATTTTAGTGGCCACTACTTTCTTAAGTGAAAGGTTGTGCTCTGTTATAATACAATAAAGGTGGAGCAGGGTATCTATCTATCTATCTATCTATCTATCTATCTATCTATCTATCTATCTATCTATCTATCTATCATATATATATATATATATATATATATATATATATATATATATATATATATATATATATATATATATATATATAACACGCTACCAGGAGACTGTTTAAGTGCCGAAACCCTGAGTTCCTTTAAATCGAGGTTAAAAACCTTGTTTAGAGTCGCCATTGAATGTTCTATTTAAACTGTTGTAATTAACTGAAACATCATTAGATTAAGTTTTCAGCCCAGCTTATTTTAACCAGCTGCTATCATTCCACTGCAATGTACTTTCCTCTGTGTATTTTGTTTTGTTTTTTTCTGTTCTGTTCATGTAGAGCACTTTAAATAGTTTGTTACTAAAATGTGCTATACAACTAAACTTTCCTTGACTATACAAGCTGGAGTTACGGGAGAAGGGTCAGGAGCCTCTCGGGCGATTCCTGCTACAGACCAGCCAATACAATCAGAAGGTGGGTAGACCATGGACCTAAAGGGATGTATAGGGTCAGGAAAGATCCTCCAGTCATTCAGCAATATGAAGGTCCAAAGTGTGCCAAGAAAATATCCCCTAACACCATTTCACCACTGCCAACTGCCTGAACCATTGACACATTGCAGGATGGATCCATGCTTTCATCGTATTTCTGCTAAATTCGGACCCTCTTGTCTTAAAGTTACAGCTGAAACTGGGGCTCATAAGACCAGCCTCAGATTGCTGCTCTTAGCTGACCAGAGTGGTAACAAGGAGGGTCTGTTGTTCCTCCCCACCCCCCCCTTATTTGTTTTTAGGTTCAAAATGTTGTGCCTTCATAGGTGTATTCCCCAGCCCTTCCTTGTATCAAGTGGCTATTTGACCTTATGACCATTCTTCACAGATCTCTGACTTTAACAAGGCGTTTTTTATCCACACAATTACTTCTCGGCCAATTTTTTGTCTTTCTCTGGCGAAGCCTGAAAATGACTGGGTGTGGAAATCTCATTAGATCAGCAGCCCATCCGGCACCAATGACCATGCCGTGTTGATTTAAACCCCCTCTTTTGCCCATTCTGGCACTTTGTTTGAACTTTAGCAAGTTGTCTTTGTCAGAAGTGATGTCCAAAGGCATTGCTGACATGTGATTGGCTTATTTCTCTTATTTTAACATGCAATAGACACATGTACCTACTGAGATGACTGGGCTGTGTATATATGTTAAAGTGTGTTTGTTGACTTTTAAGGTATAACTTTTGAATGACAATCATTTTTATTGGAAGAGGGAGAGTGCCAAGACTTTACGTCTCCATGTAGAGGCTAAAGGATGATACAACTTCTGGCAGCAGCAAAGTATTTTGTATCAAAAATGTTGTGAGCTTAAGCAATACTAGTGCATAACAGATATAAAAAAAGTTGCATTTTAATAGACCCACAAGTTATTTAATCTGGTAAGAATTTAAGCTGTTAATTATTCTGTTGAATGTTATTCAAAATGCAATATTGATGCTGTTAAGAATGTTGCTTTAACTAATGGAATAAAGGTTGTATAAACAATTATTAATATCCTCACAGTAGGTGTAGGTCTGCTAAATGTCAAAACCAAACACTGTGCCAATGCTGTGTAAAACTTTTAATATTGACTGATTGATCGGTAATGTCAAATGCACTCATGTCCTCATACCTGGTGGGAAAAAGGCACACGCCCGACTGTATGTTTCTGTACAATATTTACAGTGGCTATTAACATTCTACAGATTGCCATTAAAATGCCAGTTTTTTTGTGATTAAAACCGTAAAGAAAAATGCGATTTTCCTTCTACTTCTACATATAATGTGACATATTTTTTAGAAGTCAAATGAAAAACAAACATCCAGGCCTTGCTAAAACTTTGCAAACCCATATGAAAGAATGTATTACATTTTGATGAAACATTCTCTGAGGTTACATGTGCTACATTCTCTGAGGTTACTATTCTCAAGATAGAATTAGACCTTTTGTCCAGGTGAATGGACTCAAATTGAAGTCATATATATTTTGCCCTTGTAAATCAGAATGTGTAGTAGTTGTAAATAAATTTTTTACACACGGTAACCCAAAATGTCTGAGAATATATCTTTGTGCATCTATATAAAATAATTTATATCTGTGTAAAAAATAGAAAAAAAATATTTGTATTTTTAAAGTGATTACTCAAGTTTCAAACTTTTTACGCAAGCTACATATTTTTTATACAAGTTATATATATATATATATATATATATATATATATATATATATATATATATATATATATATATATATATATATATGTTGACCCATCTGTTTTCTGATTGGATTGTTAAGTTTTGATTACCATGACATTGACCACTCAGCTGAGAAGAAGAAAAATCTGTAAAGATTTGTGTTTGCACTCTACAGTTTTACATACAGAGTTTTGCTTTATATCTGTAGGACCCCAGGAAGAGTAGCTATCAAATTGCTGACAGCTAATGGGGATCCAAATAAATAAATACATACATCTGTAAACAGACATTACATTTTTTTTCATCAAATTTTTTCGCTTGTGTAAAACAATTGTAACTTGTGTAATTAATCTTTTTAACAAATCTATGGATTTGCAAAGATAAAATTCTCTGATAATTTGGTTTACAATGTAGAAAAATATATTCACATTTACACATCCTGACTTACAAGCACAGAATCTGACTGTAATTTGTGCTCATTCAGGTGACCTAAATCACAAACAATTTTGAAAGCTAGTCAGTTTTGACCCAAAACCTTAAGGTACTCACAACAAAGTCAAATATGAAGGCAGACTTCCTTTGTCAGGATCACTGCAAGTCTAAACATAAATTAAAATGTAAAAAGAATAGCTTCTATGGAAGTATTTTTCATAAAGCCTAGCTTGAGTTCAGAATTAAACTTGACTTAATAACTATAGCATCACCTAAAGAGTGTTGTGAACAAGAGAAGTCCTCACAGCAACAAAATAGAATGCACTTTTTATTCAGGCACGAAGAAGCACTAAAAGAAACATTGTGTTTATCCTTCCAAAACTACAGCTGTAATGATTCATTCTCTATTTGAACTAGAGGTGTATCATAATTAATAAACTGAATTAATACATAAATACAAGCAATGACCACAATTTACATATTTTTAGCATGACTTTATTGGATCGTTAAGAGGTTGCACTAATTGCTAAAGTTACATAGATTATTTGTTATAAAAAGAGCATTTAACCATACAGAATCACACAGACAAATAACCTTAGGCATGGGGTAATTGAATGTTATTAATTTTGCCCTCTCGCAGGCTCTCTGAGCTCCCGTGAGATTCCCCTGAAAGCAACATGTCAAAATGTCCATGAGACGAGCGAGGGAAAATAGAAGGTGACATACAGTATTGAGCTGTCAAGCTCTAGCAGATTACTGTTCATGCCTGAGCTGAAACGAAGCATTATGAACAAGCTTTGGTATGAAAACAGAACTCAGTTACACAGCAACTTAAACACTTGTTCAGTAATGAGACAAAAACACACCTTGACAGCTCATGATGGAGAATACCAGACTCAGTGAAAAATATTGTGATTTCTCTCCAGGCATTCAAACCCCACTAAGGAAATTTGCAGGTTGGACAAATGTAAATACAATCTTGCACCCTGTAAGTAAATATTTCCTTTGAAATAATGCATTGTGTTTTTTTAAGGCCCTCCAGGACTTTTCACTCAAAGAGAAAAATGGATGATCGCGGGCTACATCATGTGCAGGGACGCTGTGATGAATACTCGATAGAAAAGATAAAATTGGACACGGAGACAGTTTGTAACACGTGTTAAAGACAAAGTCATAGCATTTTTCAGGAAATCCCCGACAGCCAAATGATCTACAGCCTAAAAGGTTCCCAGTGTGCCTATACTGATCAGTCATAGCCACTGATAAATGAAGTAAACAGCATGTATGAGATCCATATTGAGTTTATAACACAACGTTTTTGCTTGGGAACCACTGATCACCTTGACAGTCCTTTGAAGCTAAAAAATTATAACACGTCTCCACTCTAAGAACACAGTAGCAATAAGAGCTGCAAAAATATGAAAATAATTTTTCCAAGGTGTCTTGAGCACAGTGCAAGAGTTTTGGTGTGGTGTGACTGATACCATATAAACTCTCCACGTACTTATCCATATCTGTAAATGCAAAGCGCCTGGATCTTGCATTGCTTAGAAGAGAAGAAAAAACAAACTGAAAATAAACTTTATAAACCGAGGATTTCTCACCAGGTTACTGTTGCAGTTTTTGTGGCCTTGTCATCCTAGAGAGACCAATTATTATCTCTGTGAAACGCCCCACAATCTGGGGATGTGTCCAAAAAACGTTTGTTGGGTAAGGACTCTTTAGCCAAAGCGGAAGTGCGTCAGCGGTTCTGATTATAAGTGCTGTCCGGATAGTGCAGAGAGTAGAGAAGAAGTTAGGAAAAGGAGCCTGTATGCTTCCTCACATAGCTCCTTTAGCATATAAACCCCGCAAAGTGACGTAAGCTGTAAGCGCAACCTATGTCACAAAAGTTAACAAAAATGGCCGGAGAGAAGAGCGCGCATACCTTGTAAGTAGCACCATTTACACTTTCACATATTACATGACTTGTTGGTCATCCATGTAGATAAGAAGCCTTTGGCCATTTTTGCCTTTGTTGTCTACAGCAAGTTCACAAAAAAAACATGTTTTGGATGCAGCCTAAGTGTCCTGATTTGTTTTCTTCCTTTGCTGCCTACCTGCTTGTGTTTTTCTTTAACCGCTTTGTGTTTGCTGCCACCATTTGAATGGGAATCAGGGCTGCACATCAGTAGCAGCCAGCTCTCAAGAGAGGGTATATGTGACAAAATCTATGGTACACAGGCTTCCCTATCAAGCATACAGCAGGGCTACTCGGAGGTACGGATTTGGCCTCACAAAATGCCAAGAGATGCGGAGCCGTGGAACCTGTTGGAAGGGGTTGTGCTCTGTCATTTCAGCAAGTAGCACATACCCAATTTTTGGTGACTTCTGGGACTTCCTGTGACTTTCTTTTAAAAATGTCTTCAGTAAAGGCAAGGTTTTTGGAGTACTTATCCTATGAGAAATGGATCTCTGATATCACTCCAGAGCTATCATGTGCCTCTTGGCTGCTTTTCTGATTAATCCTCTCTTTGCATGCTTAGTCCGTTCAAGAGAAATACCATGCCTTAGTAGATTTCCACTTGTGTCCTACGCACTACATTTTCGAATGAGTTAAACAATGCTCTCTGGGATTTTTTTTTAAGCTTTGTGTTTTTTTCTAACCTAACCCTACATAAATTTTCTCTGTAATTTTTTTTCTTCAACTGTCTGTCTGCCGTGTTCCTTAGTGTTCTGACTAATGTGTTCACTGTTGTTTTCTAACAAGTCCCTGAAGCCTTCACAGAGGAATTGCATTTCCAGTCAGACTCACAGGTGAACTCACGAAATCCACGACTTCTAAAGGTCATTGGTTACCTGGAATTTTATTTAGGGGAATCAGAGTACAAGATTCTGTAAAGAAATGCACCTCACCACATTTTTATTTATTTGTAGAACATTTAGAAAATTGTATATAATTTTCCTTCTACTTCACAATTTTGGGCTACTTTGGTTTGTTGGATATAATTCCATTAAAATAAACTAAAGTGTGAGACTGTGTCATGAGAAAGTGTGAAAAATGTCAAAGCTCATGAATATTTTTGCAAGGTGCTATAGACACGATGGATTGTTAGAATGTCTGAGCAGCTTTGGTTAAAGAATTAAATTCCCCCCCGGAACAGATTACTAAAGGTTATGGAGCCAGTTTAAACAAATATATATCAGAGAGGGATTTTTTTTATTCAAATAGTCACATGATTTTTTAATGTGTCTTTCTACAGGTCTGAAATGGGAACTAAGACTCATCACAATATATTGCGTAAGATCATTATTATAACGTCCCTTTTCTTTTTGGTTATCAAATACCTTGATTTGATAATCGGTTATTAAGGGCATGAAGCAGAGAAGATCTTTTTGTTGCAGCAGCCACAGTTAAGGCTTAGCTTAACCTTTTTTCCTCATCTCAGTCTCTCTCGGACTGCAAATTCCCGGCACGGTTTCTTCCCGCCACCAATGCTGCGAGCCGAATCCCGGTCCGAGAGAAAACAGGATTATAGAGTCTGGCCGCGGATACGGTTTCGCTCTCCTTAAGACGAAACTGTGCTAAAATACCGCTCAGTATGATCCCATTGTAGGGACTCCATAAGACCAGCTGTCAGATGTGAAAGTCTTTATAGTCTACGGGAGGAGGGAGAGAGCCCTGTCATCAGGTTCTCATCTGGATACACACTGGAAAATGTTAATGTCAGATGGGTCAAAAGGATGATGTCTGCCTGGGTGGCACCGTGAGCCTCTGTTGCTTCTGCTCCAGCGCCAAGCGCACACATGTCAGTTCATTTCTGTCTCTAACCGACTGATTCATGTCTACCTGCGGGCCAGCAGAAGAAGGGGGACTGAGGGTAGTGACCATGAATCGGCTTAGGGAGAGAGGAAAACGGTGAAAGGGGGCATGGAAAGAGGAATATAAGTGGAAACTAACCTCACAGTATGCTCCTAGCATCTGTGTTGATGGAAAAAGCATCTTATAAATTTGACATTCCAGACTCCAATGAGGGGACTAAAGCTTTCAAATCTGTCTTTTTGAAACACTGCAACATTCTTCTTTCCTTCTTATTCAGTGTCGGTTTGTAATTCAAGCCTGGGCATCAGGTCAACTCATTCTTTTAAAGAGAGGAAGAAAAAAAAAAAAAAAACAACCTCCAAAACTTTAAAGGTGAATAGCTTAAATATTTGATATTTTGCTCTTGTGAATTTAATCAAGCTCAAGCCAAAAAATAAAATAATTAAGAGGGGAGTGAATACTCCTATACAGCATTTTATTCTAAGCCTACAGTTGAGTCATAAGGCTATTCCATCGATCTCATTGTCTCCCTCTAGACTAATTCTCCTCGAAGTTCGAAGGGTAGATCATAATCCCGCCTTGCTTGCTGATCATCCATCAACTGCCCTGCTTTCTTGATACCCTGTGAAGAGAAGATTATATCCAGACTACAGTTAATTGCATACAGCACTGTGAAAAAATGATTAGCCTGATATAAATCCAGATGGAGATAATCTGATTAAATATGTTAATGGAGAAATGTCATTCAAATCCACCTAGCTGTATGTCAAAACGATCTCGTGCTAAGCCCCTGGATGAGTTGTCAATACATTCTTGAATGATTTTGGTAGGTGGGCGGATTCTAGGAAGGTTCTCTACTGATTCATGTGTTCTCCAGTTGTAGAGAACGGTTCTTACTGTGGTTCATTTGAGTCCCAGTGGCTTAGAAAGAGCTTTGTAAACCCCTTTCCAGATTGCTAGATGTCAATGACTATTTGTTTTATGTGTAGCTTGCAGGATTAAACGCATCTGCCTAAAAATTACCGTAGGAGCAGGGTAGTTTGGGTAGCCTTTTCCTCCTTAAAAATTAAATCTTCATTTGAAAACTTCTATCTATGTCTGAGATCAATATTCATTTGATAATCTACAATATTCTACTGTGACAAAGACCCAAAAACTGAGAAGAAAATGTTAAGTAGGACTGTAGAGTGCCACACTAGAGATACATCATATGATTTAAATGCATTTATCAGTCAACAGTCTCAAATGTGTTTTCTCAGAGACCTGAGGGTAGGTGGGTGACCTCCAGTCCTCAGCTTGCTGGGTCTGTCTGTGGTCAGAGAACAATGGAGGGTAGGGAGGAAGGGGTGAGGCCAATGTGTCCTGGTACGCTCTTCCATCTCCCACATCTTCATAGAAATGGCTTTCAAGGTTCGCAGGGATGACACCTTCAACAGCCCATACACAATCACAACACAGATATGAGTCAAAAATAAGGATCATTATATTTTTCATCCACTGCCTGCAAAAAACAGCCTCTATCGACACTGTCTGCGGCCATACTGGCTTGTCAGTCTTTACTGAGGCCTTGTTCAGGCAAGGTTTGGGTCTCACCAAGGCCACGTCTTTCTTCGGGGTGTGGACCAAGGGAGGGTTTGTAGTCACCGGCAGGATAATAATAACGGGAGTCTTCCTGAAACTGCAGAAACAGAAGACATAGCATCAAATAAGAGTTATGCAACCTCCTTCACAAAGCATTTCCACATGTCATTAGTTCAAAGAGGGGGTGAAAAGTTGTTTCTACTTCCTGCGTGCACGTAGCCTACTTTAGTTTTTGGCAGGACAACGTAATGCAGATTTGCATAAGGTGAATTTTCCAGGAAGAGCTGAAACCGTGTCCTTACACTATTTTGCTTTAAATAGTCCAACAATACACTAAAAATTCTGAATTTCGTTGCTTCTTTTTGCTCTAATGTTTTCATGCTCACAGCACATGACTCTCTGCAGGGGAAACTTTTATTATGGTGAAATAGGAAAAAGCAAAGCAGCCTCAGTTACACCATCAATGAAGACTCTTAAAAACGCTCACTACAATGACTATCGGCCCGAAAGAAAATTAATAAAACCCATTTTAAACACACCTGCAAGGCTTTTCCTATTTTGAATAAATTATTCACATGAGTTTTAAACTGCTACTTTTCTGACTTCCTTCAGCAGCTAGCTGGGCTGCCATGCCATCTTTATCTTCAATGTTTCCAAGGCTATGTGGATGCAAGTGGCTTTCTTCTCCATTTACCATACCATACTAAAGCAAAACATCCATATGTGACAAATCATTACCCCACCCCACCCACAACCCAATAACTAGTTGTACCCCATTTGGAGGCAACAAAAAGCCTTTACATTTTCAACATAAATCTGCTTTACATGTACCCCTGTCCTCTGTAAGCATAGCAAATAGAGAAACTATATTATCTATTCTAAGTTAAAAACCCCAAACCCTTTGGTCAAAGTAGTAAAAGTAAAAATTTGAGTACAAGTTTAAAAATGCATCAGTTGCAATAATTCCATGCGTAAAATTGACAGGAGTTTATAAAAAGATTAATTCAGAACTTTCTGAATTAATCTGGAAAAGATTTCTGGAAAAAAATAAAAGTTGGGAAAAAAAACAAAAACAACAAAACCTATTTTATTATTGCGCTTCGTATACATATTTACTGGAGTTGCCAACAAATGTTAAGGGCACCATATAAAGTAATGATTGATGTCTAAGGAATGAAATGTTGCAGAGGCATATCGACCTACATTCTTCATCGGTATAATATCTTTGGGCATAACCCAAGATATTATACCGATAACACATAAAATAGAAAACTATTTCCAAGCAAAACCAGATTTTGCTGAAAGTAAATATGTTTAAAGTCAAATTAAGGTGAGGTGAGCTTTGCCTCCATGTGTATTTGCAAATTGATTCTCCTCTGACAGCACTGCCTGATCTGTTTCCTTTTACCTCAATAACTGTTTTCTTCAAGGTTTAAATCCCTCTTGGCCTTTTTAAAGAACAAAATGATAATTTCTCCAAGATCAATGTGTATTTTGAATGCTAATTGTGAGCTATTGATCGATGTTCCATCCCTGCGCACAACGAAAGGTTTCATTAGTTTATTTATCCCTTTTCCTCTTCATGGCTGAACCCTGCACTTCCTCCGCTGCCAGATCTTTTCACCTTCTGCCTAATCTCTTTCCTCTCCTCATCTGTTTCTCGGTGTCTCTGCATATTATCTGTTGCCCTTTTCCTTCGCGCCACGTACTCCTTTCTCCTTCTTACCGCTGTGTAGCTCTCGTAGACGTTGCTCTCAGTTTCAGATCCAGAGTCAATGAGGAGGGTGCGCTGGGCTCCGGTGTTGATTTTTTCTCTGCTCTCATACTTATTGGACTTGCTAACAGTTGATTGACTTGACCTGCGTGTAGAAATCAGATCATGTGGGATTCGTGGTAACACTGCTGATAATTAGTCCCTAGTGTGCATTAAGAAATATACCAACCACACAGTTTTAGTTAGAAACTTTTTTTTTTTCTTGCAGGCATTGGGCATCTTATGATTACTACAGGGCTTTGCAGAGGTATTTTGTCTCATTACATCCACAAATGTTGTTTTTATTGGAATTCTGTGGTAGACCAACACAAAGTAGTGCATAAAGATGAAGTGTAATAAAACTGATACATGGATCTTAAAATGTTTGACAAATGCAACCTGAAAAGTGAGGTATGCATTTGTTTTGGTCTCCCTCACTGCAACTGAGTCAATACTTTGTAGAACACCATTTCGTTGCAGTTGAATGGTAAATGGCCTGTACTTGTTAGCGCTCTATCAAGTCTTGACGACCCTGAAGGGCTTTACACTATATTCCATCATTCACCCATTCATTCACCCATTCACACGCAGATGGTAGTAAGCTACCTTGGCCCCTGACGGTGGCGCATGAGTTAAGGCTGCAAATGATTTTGAGTCTCTTCCAGCTTTGCACATCCAGAGACTGAGTAGTTTTGCCCAATTCTTTGGATCGCCTTTCAGGTCTTTGGATCGCCTTGCAAGTCTTGTCACAGATTTCCAATAGGATGAACATCCATCCATACATCTTTGATTGGCCCATTCTATTAAATGTGAATATATGCTTTGATCTAAACCAATCCATTCTTGCTCTGCCTTGGTTTTTTTCTGCTGAATAATGAACCTCTGCTATGAGCACAAGTCTCTTACATATTTTCTTCCATGACAGCCCTTTATTTAGCTCAGTCCATATTCTTATGTGATCTGACCAACTTGACCATCTGTTCCTGCAGATGAAAAGTGTCCCCACAGCATGATGCTGCCATCACCATGGTTCACTGTAGGGATCAGATTCAGAGTGTACAGGGGTACTGATGGAATTTATTTTTACTATTCTACATGTTTTATTATTATTTACTATGTTTATTGCATTTATCATGTATTTGCTCTTTACTATTAAAAAGGTTTTAAGGTTCGGGTTTTTCAGACATCAGAGTGTTTTTCAGAGGACTGATATCTCTCTCCAATGTTACAGAGTAAGGCCTGGTGCAAGCAATAGCCTCACCATAAATGTTGATCGTTTTTGTAAAGCTCTATCTTATCTGTGATGAATTGCACCCAGCCATGTGTGTATCCTCTCTTTTCTGGTCACTAAATGGTCAATTGTCAAGGTTGTTCTGTATACCTGAAACTGCTTGTTTATGATGTCAAAGGTCACACTAAAGTATGTTTCCCCCTTCCTTAAGCTCTGCAATGAAACTAAGGCCCTCCCTTTTTGAGATAATAAAAAGTACAGCAGCAGCAGAGTGGATTTCAGATCAGGAAAGAGATGTAAAGGAATTCATCTCTCTGCTGGTCTCCTCGCAACATTTAACCCTGTTGTCTCTCTTCTTTTTGTTATTGAATGAATGTTTTAGGTGTTTGAACCTGACAGGTACACATTGTATTTTGCATGTAGGGTATCTGACCAGAGCCCCTTTTATCACATGCATGCTATGTCCCCTACCTGGCTTGTGGCAAACTTTAAATGGAACTTCCTGTGGCTTTCTTTCTAAAGTGGCGTTCTTCTTGCCACGCTTCGATCACATCTAATGGCAGAGCTGTCAAAAGATGCTCCAAACTGAACTGTGAATTTCTGTACCTCCTTGGTTGCTTCTCTGATCAATACTCACCTTACCATGCATGAACACTTTGCTCTATAAGATGTTCAAAACCTATGTTGTACACTCACCGGCCACTTTATTAGGTACCCCATGCTAGTAACGGGTTGGACCCCCTTTTGCCTTCAGAACTGCCTCAATTCTTCGTGGCATAGATTCAACAAGGTGCTGGAAGCATTCCTCAGGGAGTTTGGTCCACATTGACATGATGGCATCACACAGTTGCCGCAGATTTGTCGGCTGCACATCCATGATGCGAATCTCCCGTTCCACCACATCCCAAAGATGCTCTATTGGATTGAGATCTGGTGACTGTGGAGGCCATTTGAGTACAGCGAACTCATTGTCATGTTCAAGAAACCAGTCTGAGATGATTCCAGCTTTATGACATGGCGCATTATCCTGCTGAAAGTAGCCATCAGAAGTTGGGTACATTGTGGTCATAAAGGGATGGACATGGTCAGCAACAATACTCAGGTAGGCTGTGGCGTTGCAGCGATGCTCAATTGGTACCAAGGGACCCAAAGAGTGCCAAGAAAATATTCCCCACACCATGACACCACCACCACCAGCCTGAACCGTTGATACAAGGCAGGATGGATCCATGCTTTCATGTTGTAGACGCCAAATTCTGACCCTACCATCCGACTGTCGCAGCATAAATCGAGACTCATCAGACCAGGCAACGTTTTTCCAATCTTCTATTGTCCAATTTCGATGAGCTTGTGCAAATTGTAGCCTCAGTTTCCTGTTCTTAGCTGAAAGGAGTGGCACCGGATGTGGTCTTCTGCTGCTGTAGCCCATCTGCCTCAAAGTTCGACGTACTGTGCGTTCAGAGATGCTCTTCTGCCCACCTTGGTTGTAACGGGTGGTTATTTTAGTCACTGTTGCCCTTCTATCAGCTCGAACCAGTCTGGCCATTCTCATCTGACCTCTGGCATCATCTTTTTCGGACCATTCTCTGTAAACCCTAGATATGGTTGTGCGTGAAAATCCCAGTAGATTTGCAGTTTCTGAAATACTCAGACCAGCCCTTCTGGCACCAACAATCATGCCACGTTCAAAGTCACTCAAATCACCTTTCTTCCCCATACTGATGCGCGGTTTGAACTGCAGGAGATTCTCTTGATCATGTCTACATGCCTAAATGCACTGAGTTGCCGCCATGTGATTGGCTGCTTAGAAATTAAGTGTTAACGAGCAGTTGGACAGGTGTACCTAATAAAGTGGCCGGTGAGTGTATAACTCTATCCCACATTAAATCTATCAACCTCTTAATCCCTAAACTTCTCAGCTGCCCTTTTTGGTCTTCAAGGGGGTGTTGGTTCACCAAAGTTCTCTAATAAATGTCTGAGGCCTTCACAGAAGAGATACTGAAATCGGGATTATTCATAGGTAACAAATATAGACTGACTGAGTGGCTTCTTAAGGCAGTCGGTGTTAGTGGGTATTATTTATCAGCGTACTAAAAATGCACAACACACCTTTTTTTATTTATTTGTAAAGAAAAATTAAAACCATGCCTGGTTTTCCTTCCCCAAAATAATGCACTATGTTGTTTTGGTCTATAACATAAATTCTGCAAAACACACATTTAAGCATATGGTGTAACGTAAAATAAACTCTGGGAGAATTCACAGGTTTAAATGCTTCAGCATGGCTTCATAATGTGGTCTCTAGGCGATCCTGTATGTGTGATACAAGGTTAAAGACACCAGTTAAGATGGATTTTTATCTAAGCTTGTTTTGCCACCTCAGTTGCTTTCTAATGGATTTACAAAAGATCACGAAATGTGTGTATCTTTATTTCTCCCAGTGAACAAAACCTTGACTTACACATCCTCTTCACTTTTCTGTCCATTCACCGCAGCTTCCCCTTCTATCTCTGCATAGGGAACAGAAATACGAGCAAGAAATACTTAAAGCGGAGAGGTATCCTATCAAACGCGCTCAATCTTATCAGGAAACTAAAGAGGCCAGAGAGCAAGAGTGAATGAAAGATTAGTGAGATGTGAAAGAAATTCAATGTAGAAACCAGAGGGCAAGTAAAGGTGTAAAAGGAAAGAAAAACCTGAAAGATTGAGAAAGGAGGCCTTGATAGTTAGGCTGTTGAACAAATGGAAAGAGACAAAAGTCGGGGGAGAGAAGAGGAAGGACATGAAGCTGGCCAATGAGATAAAAGATATGAATGCAACATGGAAGTGACAGTTTTGAGGGATGAATGCGGAGCGAGGTAGAGGCTCAGATGGTGAGCAAAAGGAGAGGAGACAGTACACACAAACAGAAAGAGGGACACAGCGAGATGAGGTGGTGCTGAGCTGACAATTACATCATTGCTCAGAGTAATCTTTTTAGAGTCTTGCAAAGGGGGATCAGAACATTGCAAAGACAAGAGAGCTAGGAACACTTCCCCATCCGCAGATGAAAAGATAATCACGGGTACTTGTTTTGTCACGCCTGTTCTTCCACTTCCGCCCCAAGAAGCAGCCCAGTGAATTCAACAGCAGCAGGACTCCGAACACCACTGTGAAGGCCACAGTCAAACGGGTCGGCACGCCACTCGGAGCTGGATGCGAGCAAAAAACAGGAGTATCAGATCGTGCAGAACAGCTAAAGTTAAAGTGAAGGACATGTGATGATAAAAACACCTGACTGGTCTCTCAGCAGCATTTTTAATAATTAAAAACTAGCAGGTGATAAAAATAACTGCGCCTGTAACTGCCACTGAAGGTGTCTGGTTTAACATGATTAATTAAAGGAAAGTAGCTGTTTCTCTCACCTGGGTTTCTTCAAACTCTGAAAACTCATCTAAACCCATCTGTGCTGTTTGATCATTTTGGGGATTTTTATTTATTTATTTTTAAACTTCGGCTGTGTTAATGTAAATGATGTTAGGCTTTGAGGTTAGATTTTGTTTCATTCCTTTCCACCAGGTGAATATATTTTTAATGCGTTGTAAATCTACTAACCTGCATAAACAGTGTGGAACTTTTTTTTTTTTTTTACCTTTATGAAGACATTTTAATGATTTTGAGTGAGTGGTGATATGAGGCGAAGTGAGATCATTTCTGCTCACAGTTGAGACTTTAGGACAACCCCACACGGGGAGAGGCGGCGTCACAATGAAGTCCTCCAGGTTGGAAAAATAGCTCCAGAAAAAAACTAATATATCATAACAAATAAATACCCTGTAGTGCCAAAGCAATATTTCATCATATATATGCCTATAGTTGACTTTGGAAGATTTTTTTTTTTAAAAAAGCATGATATATAGCCTTTAAACAAAGGGATAAAGGTGGGACATTTTCGACCTACATTATGCACAAAGTAAAAAATATTGCCAGTTGTTGATATTCCCAGACTTTCTAATATACAGATGAGATAAGCAAAAACAACTTTTTGAGAGAATAAATGATATTTTAATCATTAAAATTACTTATACAGTAAAAAAATGAGAAAAGTCTTGAAGGCACTCCAGAGGTTATGTTTCTATGTCCAGTCATTGCTTGACTCTTCTATCAATATGTTTTAGGGTTTGTTTAAATGTGCTGATTGTGTTTGTTTGTTCCAGGCGGATCTTATTACACTGTAAAAAAATTACAAACCCTCCTTTGCCAGGAATTAGTAAGCTCTGCTAAAAGGAACAAAGCCTTGGCGATTCAGCGTTCCCCACAAGCCTGTGAAAGAATGTTGCCCCTGACTCTGACATGTTGGCTTCAAATTGTTTGTTTAAGCTATTTAAATTAAACGTTTCTTTTCTCATTATTTACTACCTGTTAGGGCTGTGCAATCAGTTTAACTTGTATTTCGGTTTGAATTTTGGCCCCGGTCATGAAAACATTGTTACATTATTAACATTATTACACTGTGTGTAATATGATGATGGAGGAACTTAGTTTAATTTTGTAAAGATAAATAAATAATTAGATGTTGATATAATCTTAAGAACGTAGGTTTTCCAATTTTTCCAGCTAATGATGTACAGAGAGACTGTATTGGTCGCTGCTGCTTTCACTCTTTCTGTCTTCATGATGTAAAACTTATGGTAATTTTCAGTGAAATTAAGTGAATCATCTTCAGTGAGAATTTTTTTCTATTGAACTATTTAAATTCTTATGCATATTACTAGATATGTTTTTTGTGAATAAAAAAAAATACAGTATGGCAAAACATGGAATTAAAAATAGTTGCATGTTTCCAACCTTGATGAGTAATTGTGTTAATAAATAAATATTTTGGCTTCAAAACAAGGATTTCAATAAATGGCAAAAACTTGTTGTCAATAACTGTTAAAAAGCGTATAATACACTGTAAGAAGGAATTAATACGTTATTAAGAAGGTTATGAAAGTATTTCTGATAATTCCTGTTGGCCCTAAATTTAAATCATTCACGTCTTAAAGAGGTATTAAAAAGTCTTAAACTGAACTTACCAAAACTTTTAGAATCCCTGTCAAATATAATATTTGCTTTCTAAAAAGTTGAGTGGAAAAAAAACTCACCCTGTTCATTGTCATCCACTGGATCCTCAGACTCCTTCACTGTGAAGATAGAGAAATGATACCATAAAACACATTTATCTTAAATGTAGTGTTGACATCAGTCCTCACTGGATAAAGCTGGGGGGGTAACTCCAAACTGACCCTTAGTGGTGATGGTCAGTACTGCACCATTGTCAGCATAGCCACTCTCTCCTATAGCATTGAGGGCATTAACTGAGAAGTTGTAGGTGGTCAACGGCTGCAGACCCGTAACAGTGAAGGTTGTTTCATCAGGGGGAAGGACATCGACATACATGAAGCTGATGGCTTTGTCCCAGATGTATCTGTCAAAAAAAATAAAAATTAATAAAAAACAACTCCATCAAAGACAGCTTCTTTGTTCTAGTAAGAATGTCCAGCTCTTTGTTTGTTTGTCCTTGCCTTATCCGAAATCTCTGCTGCAAGCCCCCATTAAAGCCAGGGATCCACTCTAGAGTGACAGAGTCATGGGTTACACCGACTTGACGAAACAATGAAGGTGGATCTGGGTGATCTGAGGGGGAAAATAACAGATAATGAGCCTAAAATGTTAACCTGTTGTTTGTGCGACAGCTAAACACTTTCACACCGCGGTGAACTCTTTGACAAGGCTTCGGTTGCTAAGAAATGGGAATGTGTGCTATTATGAGAGAAACTGATTGCATGTACGTACTCTAAAATAGCACATGCCACTCGGCTGCCTACAGGGTTGCGCTCGCCATAATCTTACCCCTTTGATTTATATAGAGAAGTTGGAAATAGACAAAGTGATCATTTCAAATGTGAGTGCAGGCCTGTTGTTTTTCTTCGCGGAAGAATGAAAATAAAATATATAATTTCTCTTCTATTTCTGACCATGGCCGTGTATGAAAACACAGTAATTCTTGCAAGGTTTAGGCATCCAAATGGCAGGTAGCAACTGATGCCAGTGGGTAGTGGATGCTTAAATGTCAAATACCTGCATGATTTTAGCTGATGACCGCGATAATAGTCATATATGAATCTTTATTTCTGCAACTGTTGCAGGGTTGTAGTATCCACACTTCTTGGCAAAGATGTGTTAAAAGATTTAAAATTCATCGTTTATTGCAGAGGCATCATCTTACACCGAATTTTATTTTTAGGTTTTCTGAAAGTGATCTTTGGAGATTAGTTTCAACTCTGTTAACATTCCTCCTGTAGTGTACAATGGCAAGATGAACTCAATCTTATTTCTCACAGTTCCAGTTGTTTTACACTTTTTATTACTCTGGATCTAGCAAGATAAAATGAGTTCCTCTGTTACTAAGATCAACACATCCGTTATACAAAACCAGTGTTTATTTGTATAATGTTTCCGGTTTTGTAGAATGGGTAAACATACGACTTTGTCACATCATATTTATAGATCCAAAAGTTTCTGGCACGACATGAACGACTCTCAAGGTGCATGGAGTGGGTCAACGATCTGGTGAAGTGAAGCCTCAAGCGGCATTTGAAGTACTGGGGAAAAAAAATACATTTTGCCTTGTGACCTTCATCCAGGGTCATTGACCAGTACTTCAAGCGTTGCTGGAGTCTTCGCCACATTATAAATATACCCAAGGCAAACAGAGAGTTGTGGATTAGTCAGTAAAGATTCCTACGCAGCTTGATCAACCTAAAAATATATACACAGAATAGAAGAGAATAGAATAGAAATACCTTTATTATCTCACAATAGGGAAATAGCCAGTATACGCCAGACTTACACACTAGACTGACTAATATGAGTAAAAAGCTAAGTAAGAAAACTGTGAAACTGTAAAAATTGTACAAACACTAGCTGAGCTAAGCTAAGAGGTGTGTAGATTGACATTAGCATCTGAAAGACAATCTGAATGATTCTTAATCAGATCAGAACCCGTGCAACCCAGTAGCATGATTGTAAACACTTATTGAGTCTGTTGTGAGCAGTAAAGATGATAAAGTCTAACAGCAGCTGGGATGAAGTACCAGCTGAAGCGTTCCTTTGAGCATCTATTGTGCAGCAGTCTGTCACTGAAAGAGCTCTCCAGATCTGCAACAGCTCCACGCATGGGGTGGAGACGTTGTCCATCAGTGATGTTATTTACAGTCCTTCTATCTCCCACCACCTGCTCTGGGTCCAGTGGCCGTCCCAGGACAGAGCTGGCCCTCCTAATCCAGTCGCTAATCCAGTCGCTTCCTCTCAGCTACCGTTAGGCTGCTGCTCCAACAAACCACACTATAAAAACTGGCTAATGCCACCACTGAGTAAAAGAAGGTCTTCAGGAGCGCCCCTTGCACTGCAAACTTCCTCTCCAGGTGGAAGGTACAATCTGCTCTGAGCCTTCCTATAAAGAGTATCCATGGTATTGTACAGGTAAACACCCAGGTTCTTATAAGAGTCTGTCTCAACATCAGCTCCAGTATCAATGAAGTGTGTCTGTGCTTGCGGAGGTCCACCACCAGCTCCTTTGTATTCCCTGCATTTAACCTGAGATGGTTCTGCTGGCACCAGTCTACAGAGCTCCCCATCCCACTTAACTGTACTCTGACTCCTCCTCGTCTGTGATTGCAACTGATTATGGCAGAGAACTTCTGAAGGTTCTCTATCAGCTCTCCAGCTGACGGAGAGCTGATGGAGAAGTCTGCAGAGTTGATGGTGAACAGAAACGGTACCAGCACAGTTCCCCGCGGTGCTCGCATGCTGCAGACCAACCCGTCAGAGACACAGCCCCGTGTCCTCTCATACTGCGGTCAACCAGTGAGGTAATCTAGTATCCACTGTGACAGGTGGTGGTCCACCCCTGACCACCTCCAGCTTGTCCTTCAGGAGTCGTGGTTGTGTTCATGTTTCTGCAGATAAGCCGGAGCATGATGCAGCAGATAGATGATGCCATCATCATCATCATCATCATCATCATCATCATCATCATCATCATCATCATCATCATCATCATCATCATCATCATCTAACTGCGTTTGTATGTTCTTGTACTTGCAGCTGAGCAAGACACTTTTTTGCTCATTAGACTACCAAAGGGAGGATTTTGATGTAAAGTAAAGACAGAAAAAAGCTATGGGTTTACATTTAGGACCAAGGTATCAATCAGGTTTAGGTGTGGGTTAGGTTTATGTATAAACTGGTAAAGGTTAGGGTTAGGCCATAGAAATGCTTGAAAATGAATGGAAGTCTATGGAAGTCAAGGCACGGTCCTGGCTGTGTACATTAAACAAGGATGTGTGCGTGTGTGTATACCATGTGTGAAGTTTTCCACCATCAGTCTCTCTGCAAATGCAGACTTGAATGTATTTTTATCAGGATTTTATGTGATTGATCAACATCATTTTATAGTAGTCAAGGTAAGAAGGAAGACAGGCGGTTTAAACAGAAGCATAAGAGGGAAACGCTATGCTAGTGCATGCTTCCAGTCTGCACACCAGTTTAGAAAAAAAAACGAAATAATTCTCAGCTCAACTCTGAGAAAGCAAGGAGGTCGTTTGAAATAAGATATCACTATTCATGCTGTCTCTCAGCTCCAAGGTGATAAAGAAGCATTTAAAATGTATTATCACTGTGCCAAATTAATTATGATAATTCAAACATAGCCGCAAGAAGAAGGAGAAAAAAACACGTGGGCAAAAAAAAAAAAAATGGTCAGTACAGTATTGGATTGCATTTTAAAGTTTTTATAGTAAACATTAAATGTGTATTGATAGCTGCTGGCATTTGGTGAGAGCTGGACTTGGTTGATTAAACTGGTAGTGTGCAGATACATTCAATAGCTCAAGGGTGGAAAAGCACTGAGTATGCCAGGAGAGTAAAGCTTATCGCTGCACCTCTTATCTGTGGAGGAAGCAAAGTAGTGCTGTGGGCTAAATGATAAGGTAGATATGAAGAAAATAAAATAAGGTCTGGCTCTTGTGAACAACAACTCTCTCCGCAGTTTACAGAATCATCTTGGGAATTGTGACGATGATCCTAACTACTAACTATTCTGATCTAGCTGAGAAGGCCGGATAGAATTTGGACCAGAAGGCATCGATTCAGTTTTTATTCAACTGTATCCAAACAAGAACAGACGGAAACATTTGTGCTTTCCTGCCAAGTGTGTGATATGAATAATCCCTACCCGGTGCGTGCCATAAAAAAATAAAAAATGAATAAAAAAAAAAGACTTTAATCATTTGCCATTCATTTAAAAAAAACAACATTCGTGAGTATATTTTTCTTGTCCACCAGGGGGCAAATTTACAAATATACAGGGCACAGTGGATAGACATGGATGCCAAGGATGGTCAAGAACCAATAAACACTTTCCTGCAGTAATCTGTCTCTTGGTATTTATCCAGTCAATCGCATCTCGCCTCGCCTGTGTGTTTAGAAGAACAATGAGGCTCAGTATGGTTTATGTTGGCCGAACAACTAAACTGCAGGAAGTGTCTGTGTAATAATGAAAATCATTACACATTTAAAAATAAATAGGTTAAAATCTGTTGGTTTATAGATATTCAGAAACACTGCATTTGAACTAGTTTCTTTTTCCTCTCATGAAATGCCAAAACATTTGGCACCGCTACTTTTCCCCCCCTTTCTCTTCCTTTTGCAGGACACCAAGGAAGACTACTGCTAAAAATCACAGTCACCCAGAGACGCACGGCCGTTTGCACTTAAAATGGAAATGTATGCAGATGCAATACTTGTGCTGACGAGCTGGATGTCTAGCTTGTCTTCCCCAAGTGAGTTGCGAGCGGTGCAGCTGAAGACAGCGTAGTCCAGAACGGCGCTCACATTCACCACTCGCAGCGTGCTGGTGTGGATGGAACCCTCCCTCTCTGTCCTCTCCTCGTACCTGCAGCGTGAAGATTTATGGTGCACAGGTAGGAAAAAGGATAAGCACTGTGCCGACACTAAAGCTTGTTGAAAGAAGAATGTAAAATAAAGAAAAACAAATAGTAAAAATATTTAAAGTGTGGCTTGTAAATGTATATGCAGACATGTTGAGCGAATGTAAAAATTATACCTTTCTTTGGAGTTACAGCTACAGGTGTTTTGGGTGATGAGTGCAAAATATTTGCTCATCCAGGAAGGGATTTGTTTTGTTTGTAATATTTTTTTTTACAGATTATTTTAAACTTATTCAGATGGTTATCTCTCTGAGGTACAGTCAAATCAATAACATTGGCTTGCCCTTCTCAGTTGACTGGGCCAATCTAGCACATAATTATGCTTTGACCTGAAACCTTTCCATGTTTAAGATCATTGTCCGGCCGGAAGGTGATACTCTGCACCACAGGGACAGGGGCTCACTGCCGAAAAAAAGCACCCACACAGCGTAACACGGACACTCCCTTGTTTAATCAGTGCCATGGTGTGTTTAGGATGGTGTGCAGTGCTAGTTTTCTGTCACACATATGGTTTTGCATGCAGGTCAAAACATTTGGTCTCAACGTCCTGAGCATGTTTGCTGTGTCCACTTCATGGCTTGTTGCCCACTGCAGACAGGACTTCTTCTTGTTTCTGTTTAAACAAATGGCTTTCTTCTTTTTATTCTTCAATAAAACCAGATTTTTGGCAGGCACAACTGCAAGCTGGGGTGAGGGGATGTTTGGGTTGCTCTCCTGGACCTGCACCCAATCTTTGATAAACAAAAGACAGTGTGTGGTTGGGGGATGGACAACTAGTAGTTGTCTTGTCAAAATATCCTTTCACCTGAGCCATAGATCAATGGAGCTCCTCCAGAGTTACCATGGGCCTCTTGGCTGAATATCTGAGTACTGTTCTCCTTTGTTTTTAGTTGTACCATTTTCATTCTGTTTCTGTATGATGGATTGAACAACATTCTATACAATGTTTAAAACTTCTTTTTGTAACGTAATCCTGATTCGGACGTCTCCACAACTTGACCTGCTGTCTGACTGCCGTGTTTCTGTGGCTTCATGATGCTGTATGCTTACTATAGTTCTCCCCATTAAACGTCTTTGGCTTTCACAGAAGAGCTGTATTTATACTGAGAATGAATCACACAGGAATTCGGATGGGATTTCCCAATGATGTGACCTCTGAAAGCAATTGGTGGCCGAGGATTTTATTACCTGGTATCAAAGTGAGAGGAGCTCTAAACAAATACACACCACACTATTTAGAATAGTGTGGTGGAATGAGAAAAAAAAGTGTCCTTTTCATAATAACAGGGTCCTGTTACAGGGTTATGGTTTATGAAAAAAAAAAAAACACAATGCAATACACTGACGTTTGTTTTTGTGACATGACTTTGGCATCAAAAAGAACTATGAACCAGAAATTAAACCACTTCCTGACCTGGGATTGGCCAAATCTATGAGCATCCCTTTCTTCCCCCAAATGAACTCTACACGAGGAATGCCCTCAGCCTGACACACCAACTCAGCTGTGGTAGTGCCATCCCCTCGACTGGCAACCTTGCTCCATTGGGGTCCTTTCCGAAGTACCGGTGTGACTGCACAATAAAGAACAGATTGGGGAAAAAGTATCCAGAAACCATATCTCTTTAAGTCCACACAAACAAATACAAGACTACATTAAAGGCTTAGTTTACCTCTTAAGCTCAAAAATAGCAATTGCAGACTTACATTGCACTACCAGCTGCATTTCCACACTGGCAGGGAGAGCTATGCCATTGCTGGCCGTACACTGGTAAAAACCAGCATGAGCCCGAGTCACATTATAAATGGTCAGAAGGCTTGATTCGTCTTCCTGGGTCTCCTCTCCCATCTCCACCTCTTCCTCTCCCTGCGGATAACAGAGTGAGGGGAAATAAGCAAGCGACAGCTCCTATCCCTCAGTACCTGCTCCCCTCCCTCTGGAGGACGGCGCGATACCTGTCTCGCTTCACGCGGCAAGACAGGTAGCCAGGCATTATCACTTGATGTGTGCATGGGAAGGGCGTTCAACAGAACAAGCTGAGAGGACAAAGAAGAATAACGTCGAAGGCTGCAGAGCCCCAAGACACAAGAAAAGGAGGGTCAATAAAAGTAGAGGGAAAGAACATGCAATCGACTGCCAGGGGGTGGGCTGGACCACGGAGAGCATCAGCAGATAGAGAAGCCACACCACATTGACAAATGTGCCCTTTAGTCACGCAACAGTAATGAAAGCTATTTTTCTAGATTTGGGCTGAGTGTGAAACAAGGAGACGTCGGGTGGAAGGATAGTTAAAGCCAGTGAATTATGGTGCATCTGTGCATTTAGAAAGCCCGGTGATAAACGGTAAGAACAGAGAAAATAGCACAGAGGAAGCCAGAGAGAGGAAATAGATTCTAGCCTTTGACTGTTGCGGCTCCTGCAGTGTGTGTGTGTGTGTGTGTGTGTGTGTGTGTTTGTTGTAGCACTCACTAGCCATTTCCAAGAGAACATGCCAGGTATAATGGGGTTGGCATCTGCCACACATATCAGGTCTGCTGTTCCCCCCAGGTTAACAAACACAGGGTCTTTCTCTGGTTTGAGGCTGGGAGCATCTGAGTGTGAGGAAAAGAGGGAGAGGCTAATGCACAAGTAAAGTCAGCCTAAGACAAATCAAGCATTACAAAAAAGGCATGTTGATTTACGATAATTACTCTTGCACTTGTTTGGCTTTGACAGTGTGCACAACCCTTGGGATACAACACTATTAACTTCTTACCATGCCGGAGCAACGATGGCAAATTAAAAGCTGGTTATATGACCCACGAAAGTCTCTAATGAGAGCACATCCCTATGCAGATTACGGCAGACTGACCAGTTTGCCCCTCCTTTTTCTTCGCTCTCTCTATCCGTCTACACATCAGCCAATCTCTTCTCCCAGTCAGAGAACCCGCACTTTTCTTCTTTGTTAGCCTCATAAGCCTTTTACGCTTCCCGTGGGTGCCATGTACATGCAACAGTAAGGCCATTAGTGCCAACTTGTCTGAACCTATGTTCCCTCTTGAAGAACAGTGGCGAGAAACACTCGCAAGACACAGACCTCTGGGTTGGTGGTACCCGCTTGTGTTGGTCTCCTAACAAAGACCGACATTGTTAAGTGGGATCCACTGCCACACTTAAAAGCCACTACAATCCTCCATACATAATGAATATCTACAACTGTCAAGCCCAGTCAGTGCAGGATGGCAGAATCCATTAGTCGTGTACCATGGGCTTTGGTGAATGAGACAGACCTACATTTTCAGCGCTAGCATTATTAAATCATTACTATCGAGGCAGAGGGCCTGCAGCTTGAGGCTGGGCCCGAGGCAGCGGACGAGGTGGATGGCCTTGCGTTGGAGGCCTAATGAAGTTTTTTTTTTGAGGATGAACATGAAAGCCAGTTTGGTTGTCTGATAATCTGTAGCTTTAGACAAGTTTACAATTGCACTATTTAGCAAGCAACATATATGAATTAACTGCACTGAATTATTCAAAAACCTAATAACCAGTAAGTAAGTCTATTTGTAAGTCATTTTGTATCTAGGAAGTCTGGCTCAGAGTAGCAAGGTCAAGTGACCTGACATACGAGAGCTGCCTTTGGACCGTTTCAGCATTTGGGTTAAGTCATTTTTAAGCAGTCGGTATTTACAAACCTGCAGCAAAAATGCCTTTTTTAAACTGGCGACATTCATTGTAGGAAACATTGTGGGAGCAGCTTAAGATCAGTTAAACCAAGTTGTCAAATATATTATTAGAAAGCAGATTATTTAGGACATGAAACCAGAAATATTACAGCCTTTGTGATTGCAGAATTGCAATCTGTAGCTTTAGATGAACTGCAATCATTCATACTATAACAGCCACTGAATATATTACATACTGTATTAGGACCTGTTTATGTGTTCTCTACAAACAGTGTCTTACAAAGAACATCCAGCTCAACCGTGGTTTGGTCGACACCTTCGTCATTTTCACATTTGATAGTGTAAAGTCCGCCGTCTTTCCTCGTCACATTCCTGATCTCCAGAGAGTGGTCATCTGACCACTGGTGGCGTATATCTTCCCCTTAAGATACACACACACACACACACACACACGCACACACACACACAGACACACACAAAGCAATAGTAAATCAAGTATTCATTACATGCTCATCAACAGCATGTCCTCTGGCCAATAGTCTCTAAGTGACATCTAATCCTGCATTATTGATTGGCCTGGCTAGATTCCCACTCCAAGACCGAAAGTAGGTGTGTGTGAGGGAGACCCTCTGTACCGCAGCACCCAAAAAAAAAAAGTAAGAGATGTTTTTTCCTCATTTGAAAAACACAGTCATTCCATGGGGTTGGCTGCATATAATAGAAGTAGCAGAGCTAACAGAAAGGGTGTGGGTGCAGCTGGGCTCTCTGATGACATCGACCTGGATAGGAAGACAGGTTTAAAGCCGCTGTGTTGTATTCAGCAATCCTCATTTAGACTGAATATATTAGGGCTGTAATGAGAATCACATTTGGCAGGGTCCCATGCTGGCTAACCTGCTATGTTTTATTCAGACCCCGAATGGCAGAGCTGAGTGCTTACTTGCTGGCTCAGCTCAACTAAGACCTGGTTTATAGAGCCATCACACGGCTCCGGATCACCTTTGACCAGCGTCTGCCTGCGGTGCAGCCAAATACAGGAGAACACCTCGGGGTTAGCTGAGACCATCAGGGGGATGGTTGCCACGTCATCCTCCTCCACCTGGACTTCTGTGGTCTGCTCCGGACTGAATTCAGGAGGATCTGATGGAAAAAGAAAAAAAAAGTGGCACAGAAACACAAATCCGGTTGAATTCATACAAATATTACATACAAAAAAGGAATAAATACAGGCTCCTGTCCACAGGAGTGATAAGATCCAACAAGGCTGAGCACAAAAACCCCACAAAACGTGCAAAGCATGAAAGCACGACGCGACACTAATGAGAGTCAAACCAGTAGAAAGTCAACCTCCCACCAATAATTCTAGATCTAACCAACTTCAAGCACGTCGACAAAAGGGGGGAGTGAGGCAACGTGGGAGGGAGAGGGACAGGCAATAAAACGACGCCTGACAGTACCGTTGTCCAAATGCAGATCTACACAAACACACAGTGACATTCCTTCATGCTCATACACAGCACCCAGCTTTGAAGCAGAGGCTGACTGCTGCCTGTGAAATGGCATCAAAGGCAAACATGGCCATGCAGCAAAGCAAATGCACAATTAGGACACACAGCCGCACAGCTCAACAGACACACAGATCATAACAAAGGTTTCCTGTAAACAAAAAACAAAAAAAACAAAAAAAATAGATACAGCAAAAAAATATACCGGCAATGCAGATTTCATTCGTTAGCGATTAGACGTTTAAAGATGAAGCAAATTTTATTGCATGGTTACACACGTGTGTGACAAAAAAATAAAAATAAATAAAGAGAAAAAATAGTTTTTGAAACCTTCTCTTACACAGCACATTCAGGTGGTAAAATGTCTTCGCTGCTTCTTCCAACACAGGACTGTAGGCCTGACAGATCACCTTCTGGTTGTTGTGCTGTGAACTCAGATTCAGGGACAGCCTACTGAGCACAGAAACACCCTCAAACAGAGACTTCATGGGCTTCTCCTCAACTCCCGGCAACCTGGGAGCAGCCAGCAAAATTAAAAAAAATTTTTCATTTCAAATTTTCAATTAATCAACATTCAACTCCACACGCCCGAGAAGATAAACATCTGTCATTCTTTATGATTTGAATTAGGCAAAGCTGGTAAAACCTTGCAAAAAATGTGGTGTCATGTTGTCAAGTACAATGTCTTTCTTTGGTGTTTTACACCCTATGAGCTAATTTGTCTAAGCAAACCTCATTCGGCCCACTTTCCAGGAGACGTCAGACTTTGGGTTGCTGCTCCCAGAAAGGCACTCCAGGTTGATCTCCTGTCCTCGCCGAAGCACTTCTTGCTTGGCTGTAATCTTCATGCTCACTGCTACAACTGGACAAGCATCAAGCGAACAATATATATCAACCATTTGAAAATCATTCCTTTTTGTTTAAAACAGAGTAACAGAGCCTTGGCTCGGGTTGGGGTGTCCCGAGTCATCTCTATAGCCATGCTATTCACTAATATTGGAAGACAGTTTAGTGTATATGTCCATGATTTGAGCAGGTAAATAAGAGTATCTGAGAATGGAATTAATATTCTGACCCCTAAAATAAGATAATTAGATATCCTGCACTTGGAATAAGATAATGGAGATCAGTTGTTCCTATTTTAGCTAAAAAATCTTATTCCTTTCACAGATCACCTTATTTACCTGCTCGAATCAAGGAGAAATACACTCATTTCAAGACAGCTCCGTTTTTGCAGAGCAGAAAACATGTGTCAGAGGACAACTCTGTAATTTGGAACTTGGGTTTCCAAATTCAAATACCAGTGATTTCCTATTTGCAATGCACAGTGACTAGCCTAACTACTGTTAGCATCAGGAAGTGATACCAGTGTTTTTTTCCTTATGCATTTAGTACTTTCCAAAATGTTTTACACACACCATTTTGGATTTTGAAGGTTATGGTTGGGGTGACACCTCAGACTTTTCCTGATTGAAATTCTGACAGAGAAGTCGTTGTGCTAGCATAACGGCTAGAACCACCTGAAATCTGTAAGCTTTTGACAATAACTGAAAATGCATTTAAGTTGCACCCTTCAATGAATGAATTTAAAATGTCAACTCCAAATCCTTTTGACTTTGTTTTTAAAACAAAATTAGTAATATCCTGCTTTATTTGGGCTGCTCTCTCACACATGTGACATGACTGCCTCTGCTACTAATACGTTTAATTAATGACCAATGACAGCAGGAAGCTAGATAAAAAACATTTTGAATACGGTTCTTTTATAGTCTCACACAGTTCTTAAAGAGAAATTGAAGCTGCCTAAAATTGAACGTGAGTTGAATCTGTTTGTCTGGAGATAGCACTCACTATGGACTGATGCTGTGTAAATACCCTGAACTGAATCAACTATCTTAACAGTTCAAGATGAGCTACTGTTAAATATCCCTATATTCCTATGCACATAACATGGATTTTTTTTCCTGAGCTTAATATTGATAGACATTTCTCAGCTGACTGTGACAGGAATAAAGGTCATACGGCATGCATGCATCAGAGCCCAGTTCTTACTCACAGTGAACCAAGAGCTTAACATGTGCAGACATTGTTTTCTTTGCCTTGTTCGTGGCGTCACAGCGGTAGTCGGCCCGGTTGTCACTCGCCGTCAGGAGCAGGTTGAGCCCCCGACTTACGAACATTTGAGAGAGGGTTTGCGGCTGCGCGTGGGAAACTTTGCTTCCATTCTAAAACACAAAAGGAAGGTAGGTGGGTGTGCATTTCTGCCTAGCCTACAATAGGAATGATACGAGGTAAGCACCTTAAACCAGGTGAGTTCTGCGGGAGGATTCCCTCCAGTCGAGAAGCAAGTGAGCAAGACCCTGGTGCCCGAGCGAAGGGGGACGTCCTCAGGCGGCGAATCAATGAACACTCTCTGAGGGGGATCTGTTCTCAAAGGGTGGACATTTTTACCCAAGTTGTCACAAGTTTTCACACAACTTCAAAGTATGTATGTTGTTTTCTATGGACGTTCAGATGTCTGTTCAGCGGCTTTCGACGCAAAGTATCAAATTTACCTGAAGAGTTTTCCTGCCCGTCACATAGGTGCTGCTTGGAATAAACCCCACTAAAAGTGGCAAACTCCCCAGAGGCCTAATGAATGCTAGCAGAGCTGTCTGTTTGTGCCACGCTCCCTTTTTTTTTTTTTTGTTGCTCCGGGGCTAAACCGCGATTCAACGTAAACCTCCTGCTCTTATAGTTTTCACAGAGAAGCAGGTGTTGCTTGGCTTCCATCTTCTACAAAACAGCTGTGATCTCACCTTCGAAATGAATCTAAAGTGCTTTTTTTTTTCTTTTTACCGCAGGTCCAATCTATGCCCATAGGATGTTTGACAGCTGTGTATAAGTCACAAATTGGATAGTAAGTGCCTCGAAAAGCAAAACTTTTTAACTCTCGGAGTCTGAAGGAGTGTGTTACGAGTGTGTTTTTTTGTTTTTTACAGAACTTGTAAAGTGTAATTATGCCTCCTTACAATACACGGCGAGCGTAGCGGCCTGGATTTTGGAGAATTGGGTGCCGTTGTTAAAAGCCTCACAGGTAAGCCTCAGTCCGTTCTCCTCCCGAGAGACACGGTGGGTCACGTTGGAGGTGGTCGTCATCCCTCCATTCTCTCCCTGCAGGCACCAGGAGCAAACAACAATTAAGGTGAAGAAAACAAGACAGGCTTGGTCTGTCGTCCTCAGTTGTGAAAAGAAGAGAGGAAAAAAAAAAGGAAAAACCCTGAAAAAAAAAAAAGAGCCACCTACCTCCACGGTTTGTCTTGTGAATACAGATGGCAAATTAGCTGCTGTAATGACCGATGTCGTGCATGGTCTGTGATAAATAAGCATATTCATCTGATTCCCCCCTGCTTTGCACCCCATTATACAGTGTCGTTTTGCACCTGCCTGATAGTGGTCATGCCTATGCAGCACATCTGGTTATTAAAGCCATTATTGTGGTGATTACAGTAAAAGCCACAGTCAGAAAGACTAACAAAGACGGCGAACAGGAGCGTCAGTCTTCATTAACTTCCCACTGTTTCACATGCATTAAAGCTCACATGCAGCCCGCAGAGTGCCTCGCGCGAGATCAAATGGAAACGCTGCCGCCAGATGAATAAAGAGCTTGTTTAATAATACTCATCTTCTGTGTCAGCTTTTATTCACTTTGATCTTATTAACGTACACAAAAGAGGAGAGGAGCCGCGGAATACTCTTTCTGGAATCGGCTGACTCATTTGCGAAATCTGCAGCGGGCCTATTCACTGACTGCTCACGGTCGCACTGTTTGCTTTCATCTGACGGGGTTCACAGGAAGTCAAATTTTTACATTGGGAATTCTTTTCATTCAGTCGAGGGTCCTTTGCTACCATAATAAGATGGTTGATTAAGCTGGAAGTGTTTTCTTGTCCATTAACATTCATACTTTTTAGACATTTTTAGGCCAAATAGGAACAGGAACACAGTCTTTTTTTTTTTTTTACAGTTTTTTTGCTTACATAAAAACACATTTAAGACAGAGCTTTGGTCAGATGTTTTCTTTCATTCGTCATTGACATACATATGATATTAGTTTTGGGTCTCATCATGAAGCCTTTGAACAGGTCTGATGAAGATACAACATATAGCTTCGATGACTTTTAAAAACATGAACTGGGTGGAAATGGTTGCATTATTGTGGATTTTAACTGATACACATCAATATATATCCAGACAGGCTCAAAAATATACATACCCCCCCCAAAGATTATTTATTTTATAATTTTTTTTTGGTATGTTGCAGAGAAGCGCTTCGCTTTTTGTAGCCTTGATGGTACTGTATGTTGATCAAGCTTCTGGCTGAGGCCTGGCTGAATACTGGACCACACTGCTCATACAAATTAGGCAAATTTTTTTTAATTGTTTGCTTTCCTGGCTTTTACGGCTAGTCCACAAATGTTCAAAAAAGGGTTCTTGAAAAGTTGCTGTTTTCCTTGAAACGCTCTCGAGTGGTCTCCTGTGTGGATGTCTCTGATCCGACTCAAAGAATATTGTACATCTCACAGTACGGGGAGCAGCCGCTCTACTTAGCTTGGCATCAGCCCGACACAACTTATCACCTTAAGATGTTACAACAGCTTACCTGCTGGACACACCTCTGTGCCCTTCACCTGTCACACCTTTACCCAGCTGGAACTCCATCCTCCATCGAGGGACCCCTTTAACCAGCTTCACCACAGCTTTGTCAATTACGCAGCCAGAATGATACCCAGGAACTTCTTGATGGTTACAAAAAGCGTAACTTTCAAAAGGTGTTGGACTTATGTATTTTTTTGTGTTTACAGATGTATTTGTCCGAGTATCTGTGCATTTGAGAAAGTAAATTAATCCTTGTGCATCAATTTCCTGCTTTTTTTTTATTTTCACCTCATTTATGTTGTGTATAATTAATCCCTTTTAAAAATAAATGATTGAAAACTATGCCCTAATACTGTGACATCCATGCCTTTCATGAGTCTATGTACGCTCCTGCCAGGGACCGTGAATCCCACTGCAACTTTTTATCCCATTACTCTCCCTGTCTACCTGCTCTGTTGGATACATACTCTCTTTGTGTATCTGTGTGCCATAGCAGCCCCACCTCTTCAAATGCGACACTGGTGTTGTTGAGCTCCTTGTACCCCAGCCACCAGCGAATGTGGACGGGGGGATTACTCGAGGAAGCGTGGCAGCTCAGAGTCAACTCCTGCCCCTCGACGGCCTTCGGCGAACCCGACAGCGTCAGCTCCGCGGGATCGACTGATGAGAACGCACACACATCCACGAGCAAGCACACGAAGAGAAGTCAGTAAAAATATCACCCCGCATTCAACAGCTCCCTATTCTGATCACAGTGGCAGCACGACTATTTTAGGATGTGAGACACAGAGCTCGTATCAAGGGTGAGAGTGAAAATCACTTTGAGTGGCAACTTGTTTTCTCTGGGGGTTTTTTTCATTGTGGTTTCTAAAGTCTGCTTCGTTTTAACCAGAGGGGGAGACAGGGTACAATCGCTGCAGGCAATACGATGCTGCTGTATAAAGCCTTCAGGGGAATACAAAGGCTGGGGTGGGGCGGTGAGGGGACTGAGTTGACAGGTTCAGGAAAGAAGGTGGGTCATGGGTGTCAGTTTGCACAATTGCGCTTCTCCCACATTCGACAAAAAATAGATAAAAATAAATAAATAAATAAATAAATATATATATATACATATATATATATATATATATATATATATATATATATATATATATATATATATATATATATATATATATAGAGAGAGAGAGAGAGAGAGAGAGAGAGATAGAAAGATATCTATATATATCTATATCTATATCTGTATATATATATATATATATATATATATATATATATATATACATATATATATATATATATATAAACATTTGCAAATCATATTTATTAATATTGGAATTCCAGCTGTGAGTCTTATTCTGTGCCCTGCAGCACCTGCCAGAGCTTTGAGCGCTGCCAAACAATCTGCAGTTCATTTTCAACATCCCTCAATGGATGACTAGAAGGCATGGCACCAGAGCCTGCTGGGGAATCGGTAAGGGGGTGAAAAAAAAAGAGAAGCATATCGGTGCAACTTCACCCACACTGACACAGCAGGCGCGAAATATTGTCGAAACAAATTTCTTCCATAAGCCGCGGCTTCCTTCGGAAAGAAAGTTCGAGGCTTAAAGCAGACCGAAAGCAGCAGGGCATGTAGAAATTAACTCCATATTTGTTTAATTGTTGCTGAAGTAAACATTTTATATTCAGAGAAGAAGAGTATAATCTGTTAACTATGATTATTGCTTTGAGTGTAGTCTGTAGTGCCTCAGGACAGTGTGGGGAAGCAGTTGAACTGAATTAATGCAACAGCTCTGAAAGAGCCATGCAGTGATACTAGTCTGGAGGCAGCAGAATATATTGGCTTCAGCCACGATAAGCATTAGTTTCATTAATGATATTAACATTAGGCTCTTTTTTACTCAGCTGGATCTCGGGTATTTTTATGACTTTTTCTTGAATTTTTCATAATCCATAACAAGCGAGACCTGAAAAGGGCTTTGTGTGCTTTCTGCCTTCACTTACAGAACACTGTTATTTTGCGGGTGATGGACAGAGGAGACAGGGAGACAATATTGGCACTTTCACAACTCAGCTCTGCCTGGTTGTCAGCAGGGGTTATCTTTAGTGTGAGGATATTTCTGGACTTCTGGCCCACGACTTCCTCTCCCCAGGTCGTTGAGAGGACTTCACCTTCCTGTAAGGGTGATGGAAGTGTGGGGGGAAAAAAAAGGTTGCATCTTTGAATACAGAACCTTGCAGACGGATTGTCATGCATTAAACCTTTCATTATCTTTTCACATTCAATCCTCAAACTATAGTATATATTTTATGTGGAAAACCAACAAAATGTGGCTGGTGGAAAATGACACACGGTATTCAAATTAGTTTATACATAAAGACTGTAGTGTGGCGTGGAATTGTACTCAACCCCTTTACTCTGACACCCATAAATACAATACAGCACTAACAATTCCTTTCACAAGTTGCCTAATTAATGCACAGAGTCTGTCTATGTGTAAATCTAATCTCATTATAAGTACAGTTGTCCTGGGAAGGCTAAGAGGTTTGTTAGAGAACATGTGAACAAAAACATTGTGGCGATCAAAAAAAGCCAATCAGGTCAGAGACAAAACTGTTCAGAGGACTCCACCCAAAACGATAAGCCTGAAATGGAGAGCTTCAGTCAGCAATGAAGCCAAACGGCCCATGGTAACTCTGGAGGAGCAGCAGAGACCCACTACTTAGGTGTGAGGATCAGTTGACAGGCAAACTTTTACACGTGCACGTGCCTTTATTGAAAATTTGCAAGGGACAAGTGATTGTTGATAGAAAGCTGTTTGCAGGTTGCCTTCCAGACATCCAAGGGACTTGGCAAACACGTGGAAGAAGGTGCTCTGGTCAAAGGAGATGGATTTGAACTTTTTGGTCTATGTGCTGCAGACACTTTACCCTGAAAATCGTTCTGAACACAAAATCCCCACAGGGAAGAAAAACTGGGGGTGGCAGCATCATGCTGTGGAGATGCTTTTTTCAGAAGGGTCAGGGAACTTGGTCAGAGCGGATGTGAAGATTTAAGGACCTACACGTACAATAAGAAAACTAGTTAGATGCTATTAAAGACTTGAGGCCATGGTGCAGGTTCACCTTCCGGAAGGAAGGGGCAAAAGCTTGAAGCCGCAATTTGTTTCTACAAAGTATATAAAGTCATGGTAGTAGAATACAAATGCAAATCCACAATTAGCAGATTTAATTAGTTAAAAAAGTACTAAACCATATATCCATGTTTTTTCTACTTCACATTTATGCCATACTTTGTGGCGTCCTATGAAATAAAATACCCCCCCAAAAATACACAGAAGTTGAAGGTTTTAACTGTGCCAAAAATGTTTGAAGACTTTCGATTCATCAGAAAGAACAAAAGCAAAATTATTCTGCAACGCTGGAGCTGGAAGGGTTTGTAAAATAAAACGGCTCATTTAGCCAGTATGATTTTTCAAAGCTTACCTTAGTCCATTGGATATTGGCTAGGGGGTTTCCACCATGGGACACACACTCCAAAACGAGCAATGTCCCAGCTTTAACCTCATCTCTGTCCAAACCGATAATATATGGAGGATCAGGGGGATCTGTAAGAAGTGGGAGGGACAAAAATAAATAACAATAGCTCAGAAATATCTAAAGGTTAAACAAAACACAAAAATAGATACAATCTCATGATCAACAGCAAAATATGTGGTACCAATGGCATGTGAACTCCCAAAATGTTCAGTTCTGAGATATTGCCCATTTCATTCTTTCTCCCTCAGTAGCTTAACTTAAAGGAACTATACCTGATTGCTGCACAAATTCCAACTATGAGTGAGGAGTTAGTTTAGTTTGAACTGAATGTCCCACCCCCAACAGTTTTTTCTCCCAGAAACCCTCCTTCTCTCCCACCTGGTCTTCTCTCAGTCAACATGCACAAGACCAAACATGTGCCTCAAGCTCATGCACAATCCTCTGGAGGAAAAAAGGCAAAGGAAAAAATCAAGAGACTTTTCTTTGTTCTCTTTGACATAAATCGCTATGTCTGTAAATAATATTTTCCTGTGTGAATAGTCAACACTTACATGCATATCATGTTATTCTGTTTAGATAACCTGCCATGCACGTGCTGCTGGAGCTGCTGCTTGGCAGTAGTGGGGCAGCAGAGAAAGTCGTCCCGGGTTGACTCCAGTTTGCTGTTTATTCCTACTAAAAAAAATGCTTGGACTATCTCAATCGTGCAGTCGATTAGTCTGTTGTTATTATCAAATTACGTCTTTTAACCCATAACATATTGAGTAAAAAGCATTTTTTCTCAACCAGACAAAACTAAATTCATGTATAGTTGTTTTAAGATAAAAAATAGTATCTTTATAAACATCTTTGCTGATAATATCTAGCTTTATTGCATCTTTGATAAAACAGTTAGCTGACATCAAACAAGGGTTAGGTAGCTTATTTTCTCTTTTGGTCTGGGATCATATGGTCTGAGGTTTTCAGTAGCATAGCTAACTCTTTTTAGGACGAAATGGGCAGCCCCAGTGTCACAGGGCGAGAGGCGTTGTGTACCCTGGACAGGTCAACAGTCCGTCACAGGGCAACACAAACACACACAATTCAATTAAATTTTGACACATGTCATCTCAAGGCACTTTACAGAGACTAAATCAATCATATCATCCAGACAGATTGGTCAAAATGTTTCCTATTCTTGACAAGCAGCATTCACTACTCCTGAACGAGCGTAGAACCACAGTGGACAGTCGTCTGCATTGTCCATGGCTTTGCAGCAATTCCGCCTACTGAGCATGCATGAAGCGACAGTGGAGAGGAAAACTCCCCTTTAACAGGAAGGAAAACCTCCAGCAGAACCAGGCTCAGTGTGAACGGCCATATGCTGTGACCGACTGGGGGTTTGAGAAAACAGAGCAGAGACACAAAAAGCAAAGAAGCACACATTGATCCAGGAATCCTTTCTATGTTATAAGGTAGTAGCGGATGATCTGCCCCCCTGCATGGTGTCACCGCTGACAGAATGAAAGAGCCAGAGAAAGCCAGAGAGAACCCTTGTATGCACAAGAAGTACATGGAAACTCCATGCAGAAAAACACAATGCTGGGATTCAAACCTATGACCTCACTGCTGCAAGACAACGGTGCCAACATCTCTGACACCGTGGAGCCTTGTTTTAGACCTTTTTCACAAAATCCTGCCTCTCTCCTGCATGCACTTGGATCCGCAACCAATACACACCTCAACAGCTTGTTCTTTGTATTTTTTTAAGATTCGGTGCAGCACTTTGTTTTTTTTGCCTGAAAAATGTGTCACATAAATAAACCTTACTTCCTATGTGAAAAGAAAGGATGAACACGAAGTGTCCCTATTTGTTGAGACAGGGCCAATAAATCGGTCCCATTCAACATGACTGTGGGTATGAGGTCCAGATCTGATGAAAGCATTAAGAATTAAGGGGAACATTGAGTCCATAAAGCAAGATAACAGATGTTCAAACAGTAATAAGGCAACGTGAAATATGAATAAATTAGAGCCAGGCTTGAATAAAATATATGCAGTAAAATAAATTAGAAGAGGATGGGCTTTTGTTATTGCTGCAATCAGTTTCAGGGAGCACCCTGCAGACCCTGGACCAGTATGAAGAATTGCCACCTTGCTGACAGTCTGGCTGGCAGAAAATGGCCACAGCGCTGGCTTTGATGGGTTGGCACACTGTGTAATACTGCAGTGGAGGTCCCTATTTCTGCAACATTAGCACTTTACCACAGAGAGAGCATGTTACTTAACACGACGATGGAAAAGAGGGATGGGTAGGTTAGTTTAAACAAAACCACACGTTTTGAATGTGATGTGGTTGAGATTAGGCAGAGGTATTCAGGGTATCCAGTCAGCTTGTAGATGACGCAGGACTGGAGGATGTTCCACCTGGGAAGCGCCGCTAAAACATCATGAAGGGAAGAAAAAATTTGTAACACTCAGTTATTTTAACTGATCAACAGGGTATAAAATATAAATACCACTGTGGTAAACAGTAGCTGCCATGTCACGCTGCTTCGTGCATTAGGAAACAAAAGCTTTCACAGTTGCTCTGCCAAACAAAAGCAAAAAGGACATTAAATAACAATAAGAGAAAGTGCCAGCGTGTGTGCCAACTAACCTTTGTGCGCAGCAGCTTCAATTTTTATCCTATGTTGTCAGACACTCAGTGAAAACAGTATGAAGGAAAAGGCATTTTCTGCCTCTGTGCATTCTGAATTTAATTTGCGCTGATGAACACAAATGTTCCTGGGTTAGTTAAGGCTGGATTTGTTATTATAACTGAGGTGGCCCTGGCTACCATTAGCCTATCAGTTATTATAATGCTGTTAAAAAAAATAAATTGCTAGAAGCCTTGCTTATGTAATCCATTTGGACTGGTCTAATAACTGGTTGGTGTATTTTGGTTGGGGCAAAAAGAGTCTTGCAGACAATATATCAAAATTAATGAAAATGTAATTGCATCAGTGTACAAGTGGGACAAAAAACTGTGGTCCTGTTAATCATTAATTGAATCCAAAAGGGGAAATTAGTATTTTTTTATTTGTATCTGTCTTCTTTTGAACAGGTGTTACTTTGCCTTCATGTCGAATGTTTCGTCTTGGACCACAAGCGCAGGCTGAGTGCACAAGACAGGATGCCCTGCGGGCCTCCCCGAGGGCACCTGGCCTTCTGTGTAGTTGAGTGTGCCTGTAGCTGCACGAGTGTATGCTTTGAGGAAAGAAGCTGAGACACTCACAATACACATTCATGGTCACCGTGGTCACCACAGGCTGGGAAACGGCCTTATTCTTGGCGTGACACGTCAACTCTCTCCCATTGTCAGATTTCAGAGCAGTGACCCTTGGAGAGGTAACACAAAACAGAAAGAACGGCAAGTTTAAAAGAATGATGGCGCCCGGAGATCTTTTTTGGTTGATATGGATAAACAATGGATGCATACAGGTATATTAAAAAAAAAAATCTTTCAGAATTTAGTTTATTTCAGTAATTAAATTCCAAAAGTGAAGCTCATATATTATACAGATTCCTTGCGCACAGTGCAATAGAGTTCAAGTGTTAATTTCTGTTAAGTTTGATAATTACGGCTTGCAGCTACTGAAAAATGAAATTGCGGATGATCAGAAAATGAGAATACACATGATAATGATTTTAAACACTGAAATTTAATTTTATGTTATAAACCGATATTGGGAGGACTGCTAATTTTATAGTGGTCCAACAGACAGTCACTGATATACTCCTCCACAAGGACGGTAAGCCAAAAAGGGAGTTGTTGCAAATAAAACAGGTTGCTCACTAAGGACTGTATTCAACCATAAAATTGAAAAGTTAAGTGGAAGTATGGTAGCAAGAGGCACACAAAACAATGATAATTGTATAAAGAACACTGAACAGGAAAGCTGTTCATGCTTTTGCAGTTTTGCTTTCCTTCATGCAAGTTCTATAGAAAGGAACCATTTGGCATAAGACATTTTGTAACAACCATCTTTTCATACCTATCTTGAGGATATTTTGTCCCTTTTTGGCAACCAATTATTTAAAATAATTTGTATGGTCTTTTGTAAGTAAGAAGGACTTACTTACAAACGTAAGACCACTGAGCAAAACTCCTGCCCTTTGTTTTCTCAATCAAATTTAGGGCAACACTATTTAAAATTAGATATTCTAACAATTTTACTCCTTCACTAGTTTGTACTATTGCAGTTTTGATCGTTTTGTGCTTATATTCATGTGATATTAAAAAAGCAGCTGCAGGACATTTTTTTGCCAACCATGCATCGATTTGTGGACATTTGGCGCCTGCTTTGATAAAATAAATAAATAAATAAATTACCGCAATTTGGATATGAACTGATTAGGTATACAAACACCAAATGGTTTGATCACATGGAGAAAATGAAACTTGTTTAGAACAATTTGTGGGTATTCAATGGAGGGACAAATTCACAAAGGGGCAAATTGACCTGGATCCAAAACTAGAATTGCTTGCTGTTAATAATATCTGAATAACAGCTCACTGCAATCATGAAGGATAATCAAGTGGACATGCTGCAGAACAAACCAAGAGAAAGCTGTGGGTTCTGCCCAAGTTACAAACAAAGTAAGTAGCGTTCTGCTTTTTATTTGTCAAATGTGGTTCATTTGAAAGCTGATTATCCAGTCACATTAAAAACAAGACCAATTTCATTTCTGCCTCTAAACATAGGATTATTACACCTGCTTAGAACTGAAGTATTGTAAGGTGTTGAACCAAGATAGGAAACACCTTCCTATTTCAATTTTCCAAACCAGTGACAAATCAATGATGAAAACAATAAATTGCTCCCCAAGCAGCAGCCCAGACTGTTTCTTATTTCTGACTGCTTTTGTTTATGACCTCTCTTCACAAACAGTATGTTGACACAATAAATCAAAATCAGAAGTATTACATATGAGTGGAAGAGCTGTGCTTAGCCATATTATATATTTTTTTCTCGGCGTAATCTGTGCACTGGTAAATCTTCTGAACCGGTGAATCTCAAACGTTTTCTAAAATAAGATCACAGTTAATACTAATAATTTTCCAAAACTTGCTGGCCGTTTAAAACCGGAAAAACATTGTGACTTTTTTCCAGCTTGTTGTGTTATTTGATGAACTCAAAAACAGAAGAAAAGAACAAAGTCAAGACAATTCCCTCACATTGAAACCTTATAAGTAGTTGTAGCATATATTTGATGTAATTATCCTTTCCAACATTGTAACAATGGACTCCATTTTTACTTAGAAGATGAAAATTGCAAGCTTAAAGTTTGCAATTTAATAAATAACTTAACAGAAAGATCCCTTGCTGCTAGTATTTAGAGTCAGACCCAAGTTAAGTCTTCAGAGCTAAATGGAATGCAGCATTATCTGCCACCAGCACTTGTCCCTCATTCACTACCGTCCACTTAGAGTTTTGGTTATTGATGTCTCTCAGCCTTACATAGTGGCAGTTTTTTGACCTGGGTCATACAGAGGATTGTGCAAAGTGCCATTAGTAAAATCATGGTGCAAAAGCATCAGATCAAATACTATTGTTGATACTATTGTTTTTCTTCTTGTGCAGTCAATGTAGAGTTGGTGCTGCCTACTTGCTGCTGAAAAAAGTGAGACTATTGAAAGTGCTTGATTTCAGACTGCACTGTGTTTCACCCTCCCCTAAGAATTTAGATGGTTTCTGACATTTTGATAGGTTGATGGTGGGTGGCTGAAGGAGGGGCTAAACCAGGGCGGCACTCATGCAAAAATCCCCAATGTTTCTACATCACAATTAAATTATTTCTTTAAATCTGAGTAGCCTACCACTGAATTTTGTAAAATTTCCAATGGTACTTGTTCCACAGTTGACGAATCATACAGCTAACAATGTCAGAAAAGAAAATGAGATGGTGTCTAGCAAGGGTCGTTAGCAACATTGCAACTACAGTTCGTCAATCAACCAACATGTCCATTATGGAGTAGAAGTCAGATTTTTCATGTCATTTTAGAGCAAGCCGTGGCAATTTTCCAGACACACCCATGGGATAACATTACTAAAGTAGCGTTTCTTTACCGCTTCGCTTACCTCCAAAACAAAATGGAAAGAGGGAAATAGCTGCGTAGCCTAAAATGACTGAAAGCATATGCTGTAAAAGTTTGCAGGTTAAAACTAAATTGCTCCATTGAAATCTAAAAGCTTTTCAGGTTCCAGAAAATGCTGTTTGCGCCTGGTTCCAGACCATTGTCCACATATTAGCCACCTATTGTATATAGCAACCAGCCTTCCCATTTGTGGCTTAATAGTCATGTGTACCTTGTCATCTTGGCGTGTTGATGCAGCCATTAAGTCAGCGTTGTTCAAAAAATTTCATGGTAATGTAATCTCGTAGGAGGGGAATATTTAAGTCACAAATGAGATTTTCCAAGCTGGTCTCGTTTTTTTTCTTCCTTCTTTTTGGTTTAGGAGAAAAGAACTTCTTGCTGTGAGTTTCTTTGTCAATAAATAAAAAAATAAAAAACTGTTGTCTAATGCAGACAGAGCTTTACAGCAGCTTCCATTCTTGTCTTGTTTGGGTTTCAGTTCATGTCTTTTACATAAAACTACAGTACATGACAGCTGTTAAAATCCCACAAGGCCTGCTGCTCTGCATGCACACTGTGATTATAAAGAAAGAGCATCAATACTGCTTAAGACCTTGGCTCCAACTCTGGATAGCTAGACAATAGCACAGCTCCTCAGTAAAAATGTTATCTCAGAATATGACAAGAGGTTATTATCTCTGACACCGAGGAGACGCGCAGGATTAAAGCAATCTATGCCCCTGTTTAATGTATAGGCACCTGGTGAACCGGCGAGGTTCAGGCTCTGTCTCGCTGCGGCGATGTAATTTCGTGCATTTGACAGGAGCTAATTCAATCGTGCGACGGCAAGTAACAGTTGACTTGTGTGTGTGCTGAGATTCATTGTATTCGCTAAGACAGATGGAGAAAATAACAACACTTTGAAAACAAGGGAAACAAGGAGCCCAGGCAGGCTGGGGGGGGGGGAGATTGAGCGGGCTGGTTGAGGAGAGCGAGTCTGGCAGGCGGTGGAACACATACGTTACTTCAGCGTGCGTGTTCAGAAGCTTATCCTTTGAGCCAGACGTGGTAAAAGACGTCGCACCTGTCAGATCGACTCCATCTAGAAAAGACACAGCGGGGAGGAGATGCACAAATAAGAAGGGTACTTTCTGTAGACGTGTTCACATGATTCGGATGTGTCAGTGTCGCTCTCGCTGGAGCAGGGAATACTGAGAGGTGCAAATAAGTTTATCAGCGTGTGCCACAATTATGCCATCTTTGTTTCAATATGTATTTGTTGAAATTTGGGATTAGAAATAGATTAGGTTGTATATGAATCAGGGACCTCGCTCCCACTAGAAACAGAAATGAGTCTCACAAAATTTTAGCCCGACGCACTGCAGCAGGCAACCAGTTTAAGTGAGCGACTAGCAACTTGTGATGTACAGTGTAAGAGTAATTGTGAAGGCAGGAGGAAATTGTACATTCAAATGTTCAGGCTATCCTCCCACACAGTGTTGTTTGCTATTTCAGAAATATATTTAAAAAAAAAAAAAAAAACAGAATTAGTTGATGGAACTCCAACATTTTTCTCGCTTGAAAATGAAGGTCACGACTAAATACAGAATATTTCAAAAGGGCAGCAGCACTTTCTTTTCCAAGCTGTAGTTCTCATATTGAAATTAGCTGAAAAGGGTCTCACCTTTGTACAGACTGATATCAGCTTCAGGCTTTGCGTCAGGGGCCACGCACTCAACCCTGTACTTTTTCCCCACCACCCAGGGTGTCGGCGTGTCCATGATGAAATACGGCTTCGATGGGGGGACTGCGAATATAAACAATCGACTTTCAGATTTATGCCAAGGTTGATATAGCAATGCAAATTGGTACATAAGTGTGAAGTGGATGCAAGTGATGCATGACACATTTTTCTGACCAGTAAAAATGTTAAAAGTTCGGAGCGCCCTTGTATTTAACTTACTCTGATGCCCTGAAAGAAAATCCAATGGAACCAATCAAAGAGTCACTTAATTGGTAGAGTTCGCCTGTGTGTAATTTGTTCTCAATATAAACACAGCTGTTCTGTGACTGCAGATGAAAATGAATCATTGTGGCTAAATCTGCCATATATACATGACAGCTTAATTTACAAATTTTGATTAATTTGCACTGCCCCTTATTAAATAAAATAAACATACATGCAAAGCATTAAAGGTTTAAAGCTACGTAGTTGTTTGAAACAGGATTAGAATATGAAACACATCCAAGATTTAGAACATCTCACAGTCTACTGTTCATCATCTAACACTTAAAAGAGTGTTGCTCTATGGCCATCCAATTAAACGTACAGCTTGTCTTCACAAATCTGACTTTTTATAGAAGAGTAGCCATATCGGAGCCATTATTAAAAGAAAGCTGTTAGCCGTCCCGTTTAGAGTTAAAGCCATGTAGCAAGAATGCAAACATGTGGAAGAAAGTACTCTGGACAGCTGAGGCCAAAACTGTCATTTCTGGTCTACGAACAAAACACCATGTGTGATGGAATACTAAATTATCATGACCAGAACATCCCCACAGTAAAACCTGGTGGTAGTGGCGTCATGCTATAGGTAAACATTCCTTCAGCTGTTGTGGGAAAAATGGTCACATTTAATGGGGCTTAATACAGGGTATTTCTGGAAGAAAACCGTGACACGCTTCAGAAGACTTGAGAATGGGGCATACTATCCATCCGACTGAACTTGAGAATTTTGTGCAAAGACAAAAGGGCAAACGTTTACGTCTGTAGATGTGCCAGATTTTTTAGAGACATGTTGGTCCTAAATAGTACAACTCATGTGGCTAAACACAAAATCACTGCATATATTTCATGTATTGTTTTCCTTGCACCTCAAATTACTTTGGGTGTGTCTATTACATACAATTCCTAATAAAACACAGCGAGGTTTGAGTTCATACTGTGAGAAAAATGTAAAAAGTTCACCCATCCATCATCTATACCCGCTTATCCATTCAGGGTCAAAGGGCAGTTGGTACCTATCTCCAAAAGTCATTGGACGAGACCCAGGGCACACCCTGGACAGGTCACCAGTCCATTACAGGGCGACACAGAGAAACACACCGATGCACTCACTCACACCTAAGGGCAATTTGAAATGACCAATTAACCTAAAAAGTCATGTTTTGAGACTGTTGGAGGAAGCCATAGTACCTGAGGGGACCCATGCATGCAGAGGGAGGACATGTAAACTCCATGCAGAAAGAATCCAGGCTGGGATTTGGACTCAGAACCTTTTGGCTGCAAGGCAATTGCTCTACCAACTGTGTCACTCTGCAGCCCCTAACAATGTTTAAGAGGCATGAACAGCTTTTCAAGGCACTGCAACATATGCAACAATCCGAAAGCAACAAGGTAAATTGTAAGGGTGAACGGATTGACATGCCATCTTTCTGTCAATTGTGAATGATTTGCAACTCTCTCTCTCTGTCTTTGTCTCTCTCTCTGTCATAACCTGCACGCCAAATATGCTTTCAGTACTGATCAAAGCAGTCTTCATGTCTCCGCTGTTCTACATTACAATTCTTTTATCTGACCATGAATAGGAATTCCAGACTAAAATTAAAAAATAAAGATAACAACAATAACATAGCTTTTACCACAAGGGACCAAGAAACATTTGGCAGTGAATTGTGAAATCTGCCACCAGCCAAATTATCAAAGAGATCCTGCAGATCTATCAACTTCTACCGAAAAAATAAAAAAAATAAATAAACAAAAAACTGTTATGTCACGCGCAAACTGCACAGAAAATGTCCGTCTACTGTGCCAACTTTGAGAGAGTGGGTGAGCCTGTAGAGCTAGAGATCATGGCTACAGTGAGGTTTGTTTTTCTTTCATCAGAGATCAAGTGCAGAGGCTGTCTGAGCTGAGCAACAAAAGCAGTGAATTGGTACGTATAGGAAGGGAAGTATAGGAGGGGAGTAATACGTCAAGAGTGAAAAGTAAGCATTAGACGTCCAGTGTAGTTGCTGCTGACTCCTAATTTTTATATATATATATATATATATATATATCCAGCTCCTTTGTTTTGTCGACACCTAGAATGTGTCTTTTACCACTAGGAGGAGCTGTTGCAGTATCCAGTGTCGCACACATGCTCTGGTCTGCTATTGAGACAGATGAGATGTGGCTGCAGCTTCAAACTGATTTAAAAGAAGCAATCGAATCTGCGTGGACTGTGATGGGTTACCCAGAGCACTGCAGAGGCGCACGCCGCAATAATGAGATGCATTTGTTTGTTTTCTCCACCTTCCCTCCTCCTCCTCTTCCCTGAGAAGTTGACTGGGCCATGCATCTATTGACAGCAGCTGCACTCTCAATCTACTCACAGCAACACAATTCACATGGGCGCATCACTTGTTGTGCTCGAGGAGCGTCTGGCAGCCCAACAAATCCTAAAAATAAGAATAATGATATGCTCACAAATGAGCCAGGCAGGTTTCTAATTTCTTCCTCCCTCTCTGAAACGCTACCCCGTCCCTCGTATCTCTTGTTCACTCCATCATCCCTCTCTCGCAGCCCCGGCCCACCTCCCTCCCCTAAATGCTATCTTTCTTGACCACTGCAGCTAAACTGCAGAAAGGGAGGAGGAAGGTGTATTCTGTCTTGGACTGGGGTTTGCAGCTCGCCATACATCACATCCACTCAGGCACACCATGTGATCCCATCAGCCCAGTCAGGAGAAAGTTACACATACACACACACACACACAAAAAAAAAAAAAAAAACGTCTACTTATTCAGGCTTTGCGAAAGTGTCAATGCCCCGTGAACCTTTTCGCGTTTTGTCAAGCACAAACCGAAAACCTCAATATATTCTACTGGGATTTGATGCAATGGACCAACACAGAGTGATTCATAACTGTGAAGCCAAGAAAAATGACACTTTTTTTGTGTGTGTGGTGTTTTGCTTCTTTTTTTCAAAATAAAAAAAAAACGAAAAAGTTTGGTCTTTACATGTTTTGACATTTTAATCTCATAGTTTAGAGAAACATCTTTCACTGCAGCTGCAAGTGTCAGGTATCTATGAACTCAGCAAACAGAGGGACTGAAAATGTTATCCATTTTTCTTAGCAAAATAGCTCAATCAGAGTCATAATTGGAAGGAGAGTGCCGTTGAACAATCATGAGGCATGTAGTGAAAAAAAAATGAATTCTTAATTTGATTTTAACCTTTCTGTCACAGCTCTTTCTATGTGTTTAGGGATGCTGTCCTTTCTGGAAGGTGAATCTCTGGCCTAGACTCAGGTCTATTGCAGCCTCGAACGGGTTTTCTTTCAGGATTGCCCTGCATTCAGTTTCATGCATCTTCCCATCAACCCCAGACCAACTTCCCCATCCCAACTCAAGAAAAAGTATTTCAACAGTATGGGGAAAGCTACAATGAAATGTTTTAGGGCAAAAACATGTTAATTTTCTTCTCGGTCGATGTTCACAGACGCTCTCCTTCCCATCAGCCAGAGCTCTAACTATTTTGAAAGGAAGGTCGAGCAAAGATATTAGCTTGTAGATGTATGAAGCTGAACTAAAAACTTGGTCCTCAGATTTTTACATGTTTTTCATATGTACAAATCTGAAAAAAATCTTTCCCATTACATCAATTCACTACTTTGTGTTGGTTAATCACATAGAATCCTAAGAATAATACATGGGAACTTGTGGTTTCAAAGTGACGACACGCACAGAGGTTCCAGGGCTATTGATACCTTGGCAGGGTGCTGCATTTGTAGAAAATGTGGAATGAGTCAAGCAAACATAAATGAAAGATAAAGTAAAACAATATTTAATTTTCCATACATGCATTCAGATCAAAGCACAGAAACCTTTAACACCGTTTTTCCAATTAGCTTCTATGGCTCCTTATTTTGTCCACATGCATTATATATTCTTTAACATCCACTTACACTCACTATCTCTCGCTCTCCTCCAGGTACATATATGAACACAAAAATAGATATGCAAAGACCGGCTCCTGTCGTTCAGAAGACAAACAGTAAGCTGCAGAATTTGAATTATTAGACAAATACAGACGGATGGATGGATAAGGCAGATAAGAACCAGATTAGCAAACGCACATTAGCATGCATAAGCAGCTCTTCCCACCTATCCTTCTTCATTCACATTACTTTCTTTGCTCCTTTGCCGTAAAAACACCCAAAGATAAGCAACAATCTACAGTGCATGCAGATTTGCGCACCTCCCCAACAAACTGACACAGGTGGGGGAAATATGCAGATGTTCATCTCGCTTTGCTCGGAGTGTGTGTCTAACATGTGATACTAACATGATTCTCCAAATGAGGCTGGCCGAGGAGATAAACAGTCTCTAAAAAGCTGATTGTGCTGAATGGGACAGAAAATAATGGAGATCTGAGTTCTTAACAGCAGACCCACTGCACTCATCAGTTTTATCTCTGGGGAGGGAAAACACACACACACACACACACACACACACACCAATGCTCAAGTGTGTTTTTATAAATAAAGACACACACTCGTGCCTACACACATGCACAGATTGTAGGTCTCAGGTGTGTGATCTCTGTCAATAAACAGAGCTCCCTTTTTAGCTTATCCGTTCTCTCAGCCTTTCCCCCTCTTTTGCCTTCCTGCACTTTCACTGTTCGGAGGGAATATGTTGAAGAAAATGTGTAGGACGAAAATCAGATGCTCACACAGCCACCCCGTCATTTGTTCATTCAACCAAACATAACTTGTTTTGACTGTATTACATAACGGTGAAATTCTTTTTGGGAACATCCACCTCCCATTTGGACATTGGCGTGCAAAGCTAAAAATATACCACATGCTCCCACACTCACACATGGTTTGAACTCATCAACTTGTAAATATGTTGTAATGACTTATTTGTACCAGCTGTGAAAAATGTGGGAAAAGCTTTCAAATAAATTCATCTTTTATTAGAGCAACATAATGTCACACGATAAATTTGAGTAAAATCAGAAACATTTCATAACTATATATCCCAATTTTGTCAATAGTGGACCATGTAAACTTCTATAAGAGTTTACAAGGTTGGAGCCAAAAGAGTGAGGCATCTTGGTCTTTTTACAATCTTTCCAGATGATCCAGAGTCCTAAGTCCTCTCTTATGCTCTTATCTCTTCAGCTTACTGTACACGTTTCCTATAATATACAGGTCTGGGGAATAAGATGGGTATAGGAGATAGGTTGATTTTATATCTTGAAGACACATTGCCATATAGGAAAACAAATATCCACCAACGATTTACTACACATTTAACAGACAGAATGCAACATATTTTTTGGGACATTTTGTTACACGATCAAATGTCATATCCTTGGTCCTGGTGCACTGGAACACTGTGAAGTTCACACACTTGTTCACAATGCTTGTGCATTATTCAGAATATGAGTGCGTCAAAGTGACACACATAGCTTAAAGACATGACACACATGTGTCATCATACATGACAAGAGAGGAAACAGTGTTACGGCAGCCTAAGTGTCATCTGGCCAAAGCTAAGGTTAAAGCTAAGGGTTCAACTTCAGGTTAGATATTCCATGCATATATGTTGCTCATATGCATGTCACATCTGATGACTGTTATGGAGACCAAACTAACTCCAGGATCTCAGTGTTTACTCCAGTTTCTAAAAATTCATTTTCGAAAACTTGTCTTTCCCTTCCCAACTTGTCACTGTTTGGTGAAACGTTGGGCCCCCATCCAACCTTGTTTTTCCCAACTCCAATTGTTTAAAACCATTCATTTATTGCTCGGACCAGATGCTCTGTTCCCTCTGCTGTTCTGCATAGGCTTGAAGACCCTCAGCCAAATAATCAACCAACTGTGGTCTGGCTATGGATGCCGACTCAGAAATGGGGCCACAATCAGACAGCTCTTGTACATGGATGACATAAAACTATATGTTAAGAGTGACCGAGACATTGCCTCGCTGATCCACACCACCAGGATCTACAGCAGAGATATCAGATTGTCATTCAGGCTGGAGAAATGTGGCCGGATGGTGACAAAGAGAGGGAAGGTAATCCACACAGAGGCGATTGCACTCCCAGATGGCTGAATAGCAGATGTTGAAGAGAGCTTGGTATGAAGTACCTTGGAATACCGCAAGCGAACAGGCAACCACGAATAGGTCACACGGAAAGCAGCAACAGCCAAATACCTGCAACGAGTAAGGCAAAATCTGAGAAGTCAGCTCAATGGCAAGAACAAGGTCCAGCCAATCGACAGCTATGCCTTGCCAGTAATCAACTTATTACCCTGCTGGGATAATAAGTTGGCCAAAGGAGGAAATCCAGACCACTGATGTTAAAACATGAAAGCTACTCACCATACATTGTGGGTTCCACCCCAAATCCAGTATCCACAGGCTATACACTAAGTGCAAAGAAGGAGGCAGAGGCCTAGTGAGCATCAGAACCACCATTAAAGACGAAACATCCAAGCTCCAAGAATATATCAGGACGATGGTTCCAAGGTACGAAGCACTCAGTAAAGGTCCCTGACAATGGAAGTTGGGGAGAAGAAACTGAAGAAACCATCGTGGGAGTAAAAACCCCGGCATTGGATGTACCACTGACAGATAGCTTAGTAAGCTGGAATTACCACATCCTACCAAAGGCTAGAGAGGGACGGACTGAAGGACAGGACTGAAGCACTGATCATGGCAGATCATGGCAGCACAGGACAGCACCAGATCAATAGAGGCTCAGATCTACCATACCAGGCAAGATCTCAGGTGCAGGATATGCAAAGAGGCCCCAGAAACCATCCAGCATCTCACAGCAGGGTGTAAGACACTCGCAGGGAAGGAATACACGGAACACCAAAACCAAGTGGCTGGTATAGTGTACAGAAACATCTGTTCAGAAAACCAGCTGTAGACCTGCAGGTCAAAATGGGAGTTGCCTCCCAAGGTGGTGGAGAATGGCAGAGCTAAGATCCTGTGGGACTTCCAGATACAAACAGACAAAATGATAATGGCCACCCACTGGACATTGTGATCATTGATAAGCTGCAGAGGACAGCTGTTGTGATTGATGTGACCATCCAGAGTGATGGAAACATCAGGAAAAAAGAGCACGAGAAACTGGAGAAATACCAAGGGCTCAGGGAAGAAGAGCCTGAAAGGGGAAGACAACAGTGGTGCCCGTGGTCATCGGAGCACTCAGGGCAGTAAGCCCTACTCTGGAGAAGTGGCTCCAACAGATACCTGGAGAAACATCAGACATCTTGGTCCAGAAGAGTGCAATTTTAGGAACCGCTAAGATCCTAAGAATATCCTAAGAATATATATATATATATATATATATATATATATATATATATATATATATATATATATATATATATATATATATATATATATATGTATGTATACTACACTGGGTGTATATAAGCATGGGTGTACTTAAATTAAAGATTGGATTTTTCACATTTGTCTGTGTGAGATTATGCCGCCGCAGTAAAAGATTAATTTATTTTTAGGCTTTTCACACATCTTTACCAGGGATGCCAATAAGTGGAGGGTGCTGTCTATGCTAATTAAACGTTCAAAATAGAATTAAAAGCTGCCTCTTAAGTGTCCCATTTTGCTATTAAGCACGACGTCCCCTGGTAGTTATGAAGGCAGAAACTGACGCTTTAACATCAGTCGGGCACTCTAATATGCGCACCATCACACCAGTGCATAACTCGTCAACCTCTGATGAGAACATATCTTGGGTAGCTGTCAGAACTTTTTAAGAACAAGGATGAATAAAGTCGCTGTGCTTCATGTTGCTTGTGCCCCCATTTAAAAGTTGCTCCATTATTCATAACAGGGAATCAGAAAAGAAGGCTCATTATATACTCTTCAAGAGCTAAACTCATTAGCTAAAGGCGAAACCTCGCCATAGCCCCGGTTCCTAAAATGTCCTCTCACCTCCAAGCAGCTCTGATGATAAGCGTACGCGCACGCACTCAAACACAAACGTGTGCATATTTCTGTCAGTCCCTGTCGAGTGAGTAATTCGGTCTAAAACCAGAACACATCAAAAAACTGTTTTGAGCGTTTGCAGGAGGCATCTGTACAGGCACACAACGTGATGAGAGAGAGAAAGTGGTTCATTAATAGGATTAAATGCTAAGGCTAATGGTACAAACCGAGACACAGGATGTGTCAGGTATGTGATATGTGGCTCCGCACGGGGGTAAGTTTTAGCAGCAGAGGGAGGAGGAGGTGGTGGGGGGGGGGGGGTTTAGCAGAGGTTGTTATTGTCATGGATTACTCACTGCCACTTGATCTGCCTATAGCAGTAATCCCCAATCTAAGCTCCACAGAAAGGCAAAAACACACAGGAGTTATGTTACACCAATGGATATGTCTTGAAAACATCTCTTTGTAAGCCCATGGATGGGGGGCTTTATTGACATTTTTCTCTCTTCCCCCTGCTATTCATTTCCTGCGGTGATTTATCTTGAATTAGTCAGTCATGATACCAATTTTACAACCGGCAATCTCAGTTTGGCTTTTCTTTTGTGAATTCCTTCCCCACTCTCATGAGCCAGGTCTTCATAAAGGGTTTATAGCGTTTTGATTTGATGCAGAGCTTGATGGGATCCGGCCACGGTTGACTGGTTGGCAGGGTGGGATGGGGGGGCCTTGGGAGCAATCGTCGTCTTGATGAAGGAGTCTATGGGAAAGTCATCAGAGACGGTGCTTTTCAAAAAAAAAAAAAAAAAAAGGATGCACACTTTCTAGTCCCAGCTCAGCACTAACACAAGATTGCATTCATCAGCTCATTATGAAGCCTCTGATTTCTCGCATATTTTGAATTACATGAACAGCTGGAGTGGAACTAATGATCCTTTAGGACAGACATTTTTCAAAGAGTTTTTAAGGTCGTCACTTCGTTCTCTAACCTTTTTAACAGGTGTAGCTGTCCATCCCGAAATGTAAACAGCCAAAAAACACAAAACCACCCGCCGTCAAGCGCGGACTAGACTCATTATCTGAGCGTGTCAGAATGAGGCCCGATGCTACACAAGCATGATTCCTGGGCATTTTGACCTTTCTGGCTGAGCCAAAGGCAATCATGTTGGTTTTGTGTACGTGGACGCACATGTAGTGGGCATCTCAGAGGTAATAAATGTGGGAGTCAAACCCGCTGTGGCTGCAGGTGTAAGGCCCGCTGCAAGATACGGAGCTGCTGCAGAGGAGAATGGAGCACAGTCATTTAAAAGAGACGTCTGCAGTCTGTGGCTCTTGCTATCCTGCACCATCCCTCCTGGCAGCCCATTGATGTCAGAAAAACCTGCTCTCTTCCCAGAGGAGAGAGACTGCTGAAACTGCCACAGCGAAAACCCTCTTAACCCCCCCGTCAAACCTTCATCACCACCCCCACAACCGTATTCACCAAAGAGAAAGCCTGAGCACGAAGGAGAGAGGGAGAAATTCAGTGACAGAGAAAATGGGAAGCGGTTGGGGGTGGGTCTAAGTAAATGAACTGCGCCTGGAGAAGAAAGGTTCTTTTAGAGTCCTTTCCTGACCACATATGGGCTCACTCCCACAGGCAAGAACGATGGGAGAGAGTCGTTACAGAATGACAACAGGTGGTCCGGTGTAGTTTTACAATTACATATGTTTCACTCCACGTCCAAGTTGAACTTTTTAATCACCTTAATAATTTATTCTGTGCAAAAAAAGAGACATGAATCCCTCTTTTAGCTTGTCAAGTGGCACTGTTACCTTATATGTTACAGCTGCTGGTTAATGGCCACCCAGACCCATAAATAAATAATATTTAAAGAGATAAAAAAACTTCTCACTGTACTGATGATTTTCAGGTGCATCTCAATAAATCATAAAAACACCAAAAGGTTTATTTATAAAAGTGAAATTATACATTATGTAGATTCATTACAGACGTAGTGGCATTTACTCCATTAATTTGATCATTATGGCTTGCAGTTAATGAAGACCCGGAATTTAGTTTTCCACAAACTTCAATATTGCATAATATTAATAAAAAGTGCAGTGTCTAATGTTGCCGTCATGTTATGTCCTACATAATCATGAGGAAAACTGCTGAATTGTCAGATGGCCGCCTACACCTTCTTACAAGGAGGATAAGCCACAAAACAGATATCTCTTTCCAAGTATGTTGATAGAAAGTTTAGTGGCAGGAAAATATGTGGTTTGAAATTATCCAAAAGGAAGAGGAATATTGCAGTCTTGAGATGACTGTGACAAAAAGCCCTTTTAAGAGTGTGGAAAAGATCCAACGCTTTAAGAGGCTCCACACACTAAAGTATCTAAGACATGCACATTTGACCTGCTGCGGCTCATCAACGGTGTAATCAAGTCCGTAGTCTGGCCAGCAAACTTAACTGACTTAAACTTAAACTTAAAATAGTGAATCTACGGAGTATTGTCAAGAGGAAGATTAGAGTCATCGGACACAACAATGCAGACAAGCATTGGTATTAAATAGACATATCATGCAAAATTCAGTTTTTTTAACCCTTAAATATATTTTGTTGAGTACTTGGAGTTTCTAGTTATTCAGAAATTAATGTAGTCTCTCCAGGTGCTGCATGGATATCTTTATGTTCCATTAGGGTCATATTTGTTTAGTTTTCTCTTGTTTTCTGTTACGTTTTTTTTAACTATTACGTAACAGCGTTTGCTGCGGATCTGCTAAACAGGGTCAAGGACTTCCAGGTTACCAGTCTCATGAATCCACCATTTTTATTTCTCTTACCAATTGTGTAGGCCAAGCAGAAGGGTGCCGAAGCTACAAGTGAATAAGTCACAATGTTTGGTTGTTCATTACACCATCCTCCAGCACACTAGAAAAATGGCCAAATGGGGTGAAGTGGAACACTCAGCAACCTTGAGGGGGGCGGGATCTGAAGATATATAGATTTAAAGAGACGGCACCAAAACAAGTTGCTCTCCAACACACCTCAGATCAGGGGTAAAACAAGGGAATGTGGAGAGTAAATTAGCAAGTAATTCAGACCAAAACATTGCAGGTCCACTTTATATAGACCAGAACTGAATGATTTCAATATGAAAAGGAAGAACTGAAAGACATGATGCAGTATGTTCCCTTTAAAACTTCCTTAACACCTCCAAAGTTTTATGTAATATTCGACTTGTCTGAGCAACTACAATTTGGTTTTTCATTAGCTGCAAGCTATTGTCATTCGAATTAACAGAAATAAATGATTATATTACTCTGTGTAAATGTATTATTAGGTGAAATAAAGCAATATAGTATATGAGCTTCACGTTGAATTGAGTTACTGAAATATATTAGCTTTTCTATAATATTGTCAAGTATTAAGATGGATCTGTACATGTGCTCAAAGGGAACTCTTCTGTTTTACCGTGCCAATGACACATTCATTTAGTCTCGGCTTCAAAGGCAACAGCCTTATCTCAAAAGAATGAAAGATCCTTATCGATACAAATTAATATTCAACAGCTCTTTATATGCTGATCACTGGTCAAGAGGTCATGCATGTTATTGGAGAACAAAAATGCTTACTGTGCCAGACACCGACAGACAGTCAGATGCTTATTTTCAACCAAAAAAGTTATTTTCCTCACTTTGTACGGTGAGAAAAGCTAGACCGGAGACGATTCCATCACTGCTCTCAGATTGGCCAGCTTGACACTCAAAAAAGGCGTCATCTTCAAGTTGTGCATTTTCAATCCTAAGATGATATTGTCCTGCAACAAAGACAGAGATGGAGATATATATGCTTACTACAGTACAGGAGTGTAAAACAGTGTGTTTATCCTAAAATAACAGCACTATAAAGACATTAAGGTTGTCATCCATTTTGAATTGCTATTAAATGGGAATGATCAATGTGCTTACAAAGGGATAATTCAACTCCGAACAGGAATAAAGGTTTTTTTTTCTGGATCTTTGAAGTGATGTGTTGAACAATTATAAGCAGCTAGCCTTTTTCCTTTATATAACTCATCCTATTTTGTATAAATTTGTTGAAGTTAATGGTTAGTCCAAGAGGGGCTATGAGCAAGGCAGGCTTCTGTTTTCTTAAACAACTGCAGTTTAAAAAACATCATGGGGGCGAAAGCTACTTTAGAGTGTCATCATCTTCGTGTGGGATATTAACCTAAACTGCTATAACTGTTTTGCAGTTCACAACATTTATAAGACAGTTACTTTGAGCAGAAATGCTTAATATGTTTTATTTACGGAACTTCTTTCAGTCAGGAAGGTCATCAAATGTGCACCAACTCCCACCTCCTTTTCCTGTTTGAAATAGGAAATAGCTTCTGTGTCATTTACAACACAATTCAACAATTCATAAAATAGAACTGTAGTAAACCCTTTTGTTTGTTTTGTTTTTTGATAAGAAGGCAAAAGCTTTACAGCTACTCCAAGAGGCACTGAGACTGAAGCAGACTTAAAATATCTCAAATCTCAAAAATATCACAGCAGTTCCTGGACATGCTAATTTCTGAACATTTAAGCCATCATCACGCTTGCACTTGCCGGTTATAGAAATGGATGTTGGAGGTGGTGCAACACCAAAGATCCTACTGTGTGAAACATATTGAAAATTAATCATTTTAATCATTTCCATTCTATGTACCCCTCTGATGTAGATGTAAAGCACTGTGGAAACAGAAATATTACAACGATTTAACACTATTGTATTGATTTCTTCACTTCCTTCTCAATAAGATTGTTACCTTGACCACACCGCCTCCTACATCCATTTCCATTGTAAATTATTATGGCCATGAACTAGCATTAGCATTAAAACACAATAACATTGAGATGGGGTCAATCTAACATGTCCTTTTTTGTCTTGGTGCCTCTCTGATTAGATATTAGCTGGAGCCTTCAGGACCAACAAGTAAGATTTGTATTACATACAATTGCTAAGAGCTTTTTATCTTTTTTTTTTTTTTTTTTACTGAAGGTAAGATGATAACTGCTTTTAAAAATTTACCAGAAACTCACTGGCAAAATCTTGAACCATCAGTGATAGGAGAAGGATATATTTTTTTACAGCTTAAATAACCTGTTAAAAATCATTAAACTAAGGTTTTGGAACAGAAATTTCTTCAAATCTTGACCTCTTTGAGAGTCAGACATGTCAATGCACAATCTAATTATATACCCCTCACACAAATGCTAAATATTTTCTAATGAAAGTCTCTGTAACACATAAAATGCTTTTTAATTCTTCTTCAATATACCACAAACAAATAACACAGTAAAACCAATAAATGTCAATGGCCATTTGTTTTAACATGCAAATTCCTAAAAATATGCATTCTTAAGAAATGAGTAGCTCTTTACAACTTATAAAAGAAGTTCATTAACAATATTCAGTGCTAACTATGTGATGCAGCTATAAATAGACAATTTTCTTTTAACTGAAAAAAATCAAACTATTTGAGAAGCTCTAGTCTCTTTTTCCAGGCATTTCAAATGAGATGCAAGTTGCAGTGTAATGTATACTTGAAGGATTGTTTTTCTTTTTTTTTTTTTCCTTGTTTTTTTTTTTTTTTTTTTTTAGCAGGAGTTTCCAATGCAGTAAATAAAACCAATCTGTAATTCAAAACGCGGAGTGAATAAACTGCCTATTATTTGCTGCCAGACAGAGTCCCTCACTATGTATCTCCCCTCTGCTAGTTTGGCATGCCAATGGGGCTTGATTTGTTTGATGCTTTGCCACAACCTGTGGGGATTAGATGACGCTCACTGTTGGTTTTCCAGCTCCTGATGGCTCACGGCCCACTAACATGTGGAAAATAGTATCTTGGTCTGACAACCACTCAGGCCTAAAAACGCATGTGTCAAGTAAGCTGGCAAGATAATTAACACCAACCAGAAGCAATTTTCACATCTAAGTTATCATTGAGTGCAGAGAGAGGGAGAGACACTGAAGTCATTAATCACGTTCCTCTTTTCTGAAATTATTCACAAATAGTGCAATCAAGCAGCAGCAAGTGTGTATTTATGGCAGAGGAGATGGTGGAAGGCAGAGACGTGTTGTGCCTATTTGTACATTACTTTGTATTTGTTTCATCTAGATTAGAACCATAGGAGGCTTTAGGATTGAGGTTAGATACATGGACGTGATTGCCGCAGTGAAAATAATTACTCCCTATGCATATCCATATCATTGGAGCCAAACTGAAAATGAAGGCATATCATGAAACACAGTATTCCTGGTAAACTTGGGAGCCTTTTAAAACTGTCTGTTATTATATGTTCCATATATTTATTCCCAATTCCACCAACTTGGAGATAAATCAAAGGAAAGGCTTTGCCAATCATTACTGAGAAAGATGTTTTTAATGTTACGTCTTGACTCTGACACTTTACCTAGATATTTTAGGTGTGTGTTGATGTTTTGAAAGTACAGCCATAATGGCTTTAAGTCAACAAACCCTAGACAGCAAAAGGCATTTTTCACAACCACTTTCTCAAGCCTTTTTCATGATTCACTATAAAAACAGTTTGACTGTCTTGGGTTTTTTTGAATATGCCATATTGTCAGCTTATTTCTTTGCTTACTTCTGCTCATGATCTGGACTGACGTGAATAAAAAAAAAAGCTTCAGATGAAATCCGCGGGAGGCAAAACTAAATAGGTCTGCAGCTCTGTACTAAAGTTCTTCAGACATCAATAATTTTGCGACAGTATTCTAAACTGGCTTTGAACAGCTGTTCCACAAGCTATCTGAAAGACTGGGAAGATGTCTTTCAAAGAGCTGTGATCTAAAACTTCGCATAAACTACATAGATCAGGGGTCTGCAACCTGCGGCTCTGGAGCCATATGTGACTCTTAATGGCCTTCGTGATGAATTTTAATAAGCTACCATGGCCAAAAATAATAACAAAATTAGCAACGTTTCTAAATATGAAGCTAATGAAAATGTCTTGTTTTAGTAGTTTGTTGTGTGTTTTAGGCTATTTCTGCATCATATTTCTACAACAGAACTAAACCCATGGTGCAATTAGCATTTTCTATTAAGTCAGTAATATTATTTATGTATTCCTTACATATAGAACTCAAATTGCTAGGAAAAAAAGCAATCCTTGGGTCCTCACCAAGGTGTTTCTTATTAGATAAATCCTGTCCTTGGGTGTTTATGTTAACACATTTGTTATACAAGATCATTTTTGCAATAAATGAATTATGCCATCATCTAATTTACATGGGGTCTTGTGAAAATTGCATTATGTTTTAGCTCATATTTATTCTGAAGTGTTCAAAGTTTGAAAGCTTTAAATCGGGACACCCTGATGAAGACATCCACTTTCTCAATGAGACCTTCCTGAATAAACAAAGAGACTAGATGTAAATTAGCTAAATGCTTTAATCTGGTAACCTGGCCAGCCATACTGATAATATGTAGCACTCTATGTTCTGCACTTTACCAATCTGGGTCTGTTCCCATCAGATCCATTCGGGGAAAGGAGGGACATTCAGCAGAACTTTTGGACCTGATTGAACAAAGCGACACCTCGTGCCCGCCTACCAAAGGTTGGTTTTAGCCAGTCACGGGACCGTTTTTGGTTCGGGGCCCAAACAATTGAGGCGGGACAAGATGGATTACAGTAAGAATTCATCTTGCAGGCTGCACCTGCACATCAAATGTATGTTTCACTTGTACATTGTCCCTTTTTCAGGAAATGGACCAACATGTGGAACATCGACATCATGTAGAACATCAACTCAGCTGATGCTGCGATGATTTCCTAACTCAATTAAAGAAACGCATTAACCCAGAGGAAGTAGAAATAAAGAGTAAAAACTCCAAATCATATTTTAAAATCTAAATTTTCATCAACAGTACAACAGATTATTTCATACCTACTCAGCTGAGAAAAGTAGGTAAGGTGTTACAATCAAACCACAATGAATTTTATGCAGTTTCAAATGACTTCTCAATTTTTCACTATTGTAAAACCTTTTTTTTTTACACATCCCATACTCCTTTTTTTTCACCAGGTCTAAACAAGTTTCAAGGAAATAGAAGGGATGTTTACTTCTGCTGGACACAATCTGACTTCTGTGAACTGGTTGCTTTCTATTTCCCTTTCTTCCTCTGTATGAAATTATAGACTCAAAGGAAAACAACATTAGATAACCGTAAAAGCTTACACAAAACTTCCACCTAGACTGACAAGATCGGAGGGGAGGGGAATTTCACGTTTCATAAATAAACCAATCAATCAGTAATCAATTCAATAATCTTTTTAAGTAATTATGTTATAATTATTATGGAAAATATGAAAGGCTTGGTGTTATTTGTGCTCATTAATAATTACATTTCGCCTTATTGACTTGCAGCAGGTCATGTATAATTAAATCACTGCTTGTGGGCCAATCATTGAAAATAAATTAACAAAGACATACTTCATGCTCTAGTGCCCTGAACAAGCTGTTTCATCGGCTCATCCGGTGTTGTCTATACAATAAGAGCTGTTACACCAATCAGCCTGAAATCCTACAGTAGAAAAGGACCCTTATCATTCCATATTTATATCACTTCTTCAGCATCAAGAACAAAAAGGGAAAGTGTGCTACGTTTATCTTAAGTGTGTGTTGAAATCAACGCTGCCCTCTCTTGTCTCTGTAAATGCATGATTTCAAGCTTTTTAAAGCATAAATAAACAGCCCTGATGGTACAATCAGCCAGAGCTGGCGGCCTATCAAGAGCAGTCAAGTGTCATCCTAAATGATTTGTCTCTTTCTGGGCAGAGGAAAGTGATTGCATACATCAGTCTGCAGTTACCTTTCCTGGGAATTGTACCTGTGCTGATGGATGTGTTATTCATGGTTGAGTGGATGAGTGTTTGGCATGTCGCATTTGCCTGTGGTTCATGTGTCCATGGGTGCAGGTTCTGATCTTAGTCCTTCAGATCTATTTTTTTTGTCCCAATCATTTCTCTATCTGCTGTTATTGATGTTGCTTTTTTTATTACTAATAAGCACAATAAAAAAGTCATTTTAGTACCATAAAGGTGTACCTCAGCAGATACATCCATTGAAAGGTTTAAAATTTTCAGTATTACGTTTAAAAAATTAGACTCAGAAATTATATAGATCCATCATGCAATGAGTAATATCATTAGAGTGCATTAGAAAATTTTGGGGGAAAAAACCCATCCAGACAATTCATCTCTTCTTGATCTTTTCATCACCAACATGCCACATAAATACTCAACAATGGCAGTGTTTGCAAATGACCTAAGTGATCGTGGTGTAAATGGTGCAGTTAGACACACTAAAGTTCCCCATTTTTAACATGTTCTTTAAAGTTGTGTAAAACTGTGACACATTTTAGTGAACAGGGTTTCCGCCATGATTTATTCCATTATAACTACAAGCACTGTTTAATGTTCTTAGTTTTTTGATAGCTCTAATTATTTTGTTGACAAACATGCTCTGTTTTGTCAGGTGAATTAGCAATCTCTTGGACAGGAGAAATCAGCTTTACATAGCCGCAAGGAAATCTGACTTTGACATATTTTGAACAATTATGAAACCAGTGTACTGCTGCAATAAAGAAAGAAAAACAGGATTCTCATTGTTATAAGTATAAAGAACTCTAACTATAGATTCTTCTGTGGTATCATATAAGTCAGAGATGCTTAATTGTTTAAACAGACATTTCATTGATTCTGGAATCCTTATTTGACCAAGTCTCTCATGGCTGCCCTCTCACTTTCTCTATGAATTACCCCCTTAACAGAAAAAAACTGTTTAATATTCCCATGTGTCTGTCACTGAAGATTTAAGGCACTGAAGGGTATTGACCCTAATAAATTTGCCTGTTCCGGTAACCTTTTTCCTTACTTTTTATGTTTAGCAGCTTATATTATAGCTGAACCAGTCACTAATTTTTAAAATCTTCTTTGCAAACTATGTCATTCCAGATGTGTAAAAGGCTGTTTTTGTTCTTCCGCTAATGATCAGCACAAAGAACATCTGTGTGCAGCCGTCACACAGAAATCCTGTCATCGGTCTGGTTTCAGGAAACAGCACAGCACAGTTAAAGCCATCATAAAAGTTGCAAATTACATTGTTAAGCCTTGGATGCCAAAGAAAACTGTGCTGTCCTTTTTATTGGCTTGTCTAAGGCATTTGACATTGTTGATCATACCATAGCTTTCAAATATTGGTTTATCAGGTAATGCTGTATCTAGGTTTTCTAATTATCTGTCAATTTATAGACAATGTGTGCATCACAGTGGTCTGTCGTCAGAATACTTTAACATGGCAAAAGTTGTGCCATAGGATCTCATATTAGGTCCAAATCTGTTTTCAATTCATGTAAACAGTGTCAGTGAAAATGGTCCCAATAGTTGCATACATTTTTATGCTGATGACAATGTGTTTTTTTGCCACGCAAAAAGTGTTACTGCTGTTCTTAGATGTCAGCAGTCTGCATTTGACTTTGTGCAATCTGACCTACTTTGTCTGAGGCTAGTCCTAAATGCTGGTAAGACAAATGTTCTGCTGTTAGCTAACAAAAATAAACTTCCACAAAAACAATGGTCAACTGGCTATGACTATCAGTCTGTAAACTCATCCATTGGTACATTTTCATTTACAAAGCTATTCTAGGATTTTTTTTCCTATATTATTTGCTTTATGGAGATGTCTATTTCATTTTCCAGTAGAACTTCCAGTATTGCCTGGTTGCACTGCCATGTGGTATATCTGTGATTAACTGACCAGCAAACTAACATGAACATGAATTAAAGTATTGTTAAAGGAAGATGAGATACACCGGACCCAACAGAGTAGACAAGCCGAAGAGAACTATTAAAGCAACCTGGGCTTCCTAAATACCTCAGGAGAGTTAAAGTTTTTGACCAATCTGTATAATCTGACCCAATCTGTATAATATGATTGAACTTGACTTTGTAAAGTGCCTTGAGATGACATGTTTCATGATTTGGCGCTATTGAATTAAAGCCTGATCTGTTCCCCGCCACACCACATTGATGCAGAAATTCATGCAAAAGAAGTTCAAAATTTGAGCACAAACAGTCTAGAATACATCGACATTCAGCAGGCTGAATTTTTCCCCTATCATATACTTATTAACGGTTTTTGTATTTCTCTAATCGTCTGAGAAACTGAAGTTCTAGCCATTCGTAATAATAAATAAATTAACAAACAAGTGTTAAATAAAACAGTCTGTGTGAAAAGTATCAATAGAAAAAATAAGTGTTGGTATTTGAAAGAATTAAGGAAGTAAATGTGTTTTTTGTTATCTGTAGGTTGTTGTTGATCCACTTTCATGTGCATGGACTGTATGGATCACTGAAAGCACATGTGTCACTGGCTGTCTCAGACAGTGTGCAACAGTGAAGTGTGGCTCATCTAGTTTCAGGCTGATCAGGAGCAGATGCTCCTCTCCTACTCAGGATTGCCTTCTAATTGGCTATTACTTTTTATAGACTGTGGTGCATATTCTGCAACATACACCCGCAACCCCCCCCCCCCAGCCCCCCACCCCACCCGCGTCACAATTTACTGATTAGCGGACATTTCTGTAGATTTTTTTTCTCCCACTTCTTGATGTGCCAATGACAGGATAAGAGGAACATGTTGTCTCACATGTTTATACCATCCCACTGCATTTACAGCAGCACTTTTTCATTATGACAGTGTTGCTTTATCGGTTTGAACCTCACTTTCTTCACTCTGAAGTGTCAAAAGTGGGTTATTTGATGCGACATGAACTGAGATTTTGTTACCTAAAACTGAAAATTAGCGGATGCTAGCCTTGTTCTAGGCCACAGCTGTAGCTTAAGGTTTGAGGTATTTTCTATGTTGCGTGATTTAAAAACAAAAAGCTATTACTCTGCTTCACAAACATATTCACACCCCTGGAACCTTTTGATAGTTTGTCACATAACAACCGCAGACTTCAGTGCATTTTATCTGAATTTTAAGTGATAAAACGACACAATGTAGTGTATCATTGGGGGAGTGAAAAGGAAAATGACAAATGGCTTTGGATTTATTTACAAATAAAAATCTGAAAAGCAGATTATGTATTTGCATTCAGTCTCCCTGAGCCAGTACTAAAGAAACACACCATATGCAGCTGCCAGTTGAGGTTTGCCTCTACTAGCTTTAAAAATGTTGAGAAAAAAAGACTGTTGATCATTCATCTTTGCAAACCAGCTCAAGTTCAGTCGGATTTGATGGAGAGCATCTGTGAACATCAACTTTTAAGTCTTGCCACCCATTCTGATTTGGATTTCGGTGTGTGCTTTGACTAGGCTATTCAAACACATCAATATACTTTGATCTATACCGTTGCACTGCAGCTCTGACATTACAAGTACAGTCTGCTAACAGCATGACACTGGGAAAGGTGTGTTATGGGTGACAAATATAGAGTTTGCTTTCCTCCTCACAGAGCATGCTGAATTACTAGCAAAAATGTAGAGTTTTAATCTCAGCTGACCTGGTCAGCTTTTTTTCTCACATATTCGCTGCGTTCCCTCCATGGTTTGTGCCAAACTGCACACAAAAATTCTTATAGCTTTCTCTCATAATGGCTTGCTTCTCTCCACTCTTTTACAAAGTGCAAATGTGTGGGGTCCACAACTAATGTTTGTTTCTGTTAATGAAAGTTCTCCTGTCCACTTTCACAACATGCATGCTCAGTGTAAGGAATTGTAGCAAAGTTGTTGACACATCGCAGTCAACCATCAAGTGTCACTGCATGCTCGTTTGGGAGGACTGATTGCTGCAAAATTAGCGACTTGATGCACTGACCAAGATTTCCATTAATAAAAATGTTTCTGTCCATCAGAATAATAAATGGAACTTGACTGCAGAGTTTTACAACAAGCACCAAACACCCATTCATTTAATTCCCTTTAAATCTGGTGACATTAGATTTAATTGACCCTATATTCAATTTTTTCATGTGCCTTAAGATGACGTTTGTTGTGAATCAATGCTATATAATCACAAAATGAATTGAATATTAGTCCTTTCATCTGCTGCTCCCACCTGAGCTGTGTTCATGCAGCTCCTCCTATGTTGATAATAAATAATACTCTCCTTTAGCCTGTTAGTTTAGATGTAAGCCATGTCATGGTAGGTTGTAGCTGTGCCCTACACTTTCCATTTTTTCATGATTGATTTTCTGAGTTGCATAAAGTATCAGATATTGTATAATAACGGAGCACTATTTGCTAATTAGACAGCATTTGATGGCTGTAGGTAGCTCTACATTTTATGAATTTATTAATTACTGAGTAAAAGGGCATGAATTCAAATGTATGCCACATGTTACTTTTTTTAAAATCCATGTATTCTTTTAATTTTACCTTATAACTTGGGGTTGGTCTATGACATAAAATCCCAAGAAAATACATAAATTTGTGTGGCATAAAAAACAACTTCAAGACTCTGTATTGAAACCAAATAACTTTAGCACTTGTTGATCTTTTTTTTTGTTGTTTTGTTTACTTTACCTCAGTTTTTATTATTATTTCAAATTGGCCCATCAATTCCCTGCAGAGCATGAGCCATATTTTCCTGTTTACCTCTCTTTCCGATCATGCTGTAGCGTGGGAAGCCTGGCAGGCTCCTCTGAGGCCCCAAAAGCAAGCCGTCTTTCGCCCACTGCACAATCCCTGAGGCCCTCAGGACCTCACACTTCAGCACAGCTGTGGCTCCCATCCGCACAGTGAGGTTCCTGGGCTCAGTCCTGAAAGCCTGCTGGGCATGCGTGCCTGGAGACATAAAAAGCAGAAGGAGGGAAGGAGCCAGAGTGGAAGGGGAAGAGGGTGTAATGGGAGTTAATGCAAAGAGATAAAAAACGAACGAGGGAATCGGTGTGCACAAGGAGTGTTATCAAAGAAGTAAATGAGGTAGAGGGAGCGTGACATAAACATGCACCACAGGGGTGCGGTCCTGTGATCTTTTGTAGGAGAAGGCAACCCTATTGTGTTTGGAGACATTATTCATTCTGGCATATGTTTTATTGATGGTAAACTGCAGCGATACAGCTCTGAAAATGAGTCAATAAAGTAATTACAACAAATTAAATCTCCCCTCGGTCACGTAGATAGGGTATGGGGAGCCGTAAAAAAAAAAAAAAAAAAGCAGGAGGTATCAGAGACCTTTTTCACCTGCGGTTTTTCTTCAGCGTTGATGTCCCGCTAGCTAATTCCTTCTGGGAAGAGTAATGCTTATCACTTTAATCCCCTTTGTTTGTCATAGGTAGGGTTAGCCATCCTTCAGCCAGGCTGCGAAGGGATATTCATTGGTTCAGTGCGCTTGAATCAGAAAGGTAACCTTAATGCAGAACCGCTATCGCTAGGGCGAGGATTATATCATTATTATACACTGAATAAATTCAGTTCAAGGAGCCCTGTGCAAATACTTACTCCAATTAGCACCTCATTTCAAAGCATGACTCTCGTTTAAACAATGCCCTGCAGAGAGGGGCTGCCTGATTCCATTAGGTTGCTTAAATCTTGACCTTCATTGAAGCAATGACCAAGTTGTTTGTGAAGTGCATGCTCTGTTGCATCTGACAACATGAGTGAGAGGCAGAGCTTTCAGATCAAGGCTGAACCAGTCACCTCACGTCAAGTATGAAGGGCAGGATTGGCCATTACAGCAGATGCATACAAACAGCCAAACACAGAAGCATTTTTCCATACAGTTTACATAAATGAATACTCAACAGAGATCCAGGATGGCTGTTTTTCTGGAACTCCAGATATATAGCTTATCAAGAGCAATGTGATCTCACTTCATTGGCGTGTTCTTGAGTAAAATACGTTGCTTTATCCAAAAATGATTTCACGATTCTTTAATCTAATCAGAGTATTGATTTTGTTATAACGTCCAGTTCCATTTGACAAGCACGTGTTTTAAGCTGGCATCAGTCAATGTTGTCAGTGAGAGACACAGTATGTTAGAGTCAAGGCGCCATTATTATGTTGAGCCTCTGTTTTATTAAGATATACGTCACGTTTCTTTTTATTTAGCTTTTTTAGTCAATGAAGTGCTTTTAGTGTATGCTCTTACACCTACATAAGGTTTTTTGCCACACATTCCACCTGTTATGCTCAAACTAGACTTTTCAAGCTAATTTGCCCTCGCTTACAGAGCAGGCACTGTATAGTTTATGCCACTTTACACCTCACATCTATTCAGCTCAGAGACAAGCCCTGTTGGTAAGTGAACTTTAACACAGTTTGGTATTTTGGTTTGACACGTGAATCTGAAGCACTTCATGATAATGTATGAAAGATATTTGGTGGTTCCCCTGTTAATTTCCTAGCCCAACCAATGCTCCTTTCTTGTCCAATCAGAGGACTCCTAACAGGATGCCACAGTCCGAAACTTCACCTGTGGCGGATTGAAGAACAATCTAAATTGGTTATGAATTTTGAATTTTGTTTACACTGTAGATTTACATTCACTTGTCCATTTGCTTTTGACATGACAGCAAACTATTCAATCACACGGCTGCACCTGGTGTGTATTTAGGCATCCAGACATGGTAAAACAAAGAAAAACAAAAAAAAACTTGCTAACCAAGCATGGCTTGAGTATTTTAGAGAGTGTTGATCTATTGTGAGTTTCACACACAACCATCTCATGGGTTTAAAGAAAAGGGTCAGAAAAAAAAAGAAAAATAGCAGTGAACACCAGTTGTGTGGATGAAAAAGTCTTGTTGGGCAACAAAACTCACGTAACCTCTTGCTTCATCACGGTGACTGGAGAAAATGTTCTCTGAGTGACGACACATCAAACTTTGAAGCAAATGCATTACAGCAGTAGACCAGATCGGGCGATCTTGAGTATGCTGTGTGCTAGGAGGACGGTGACCAGTCATACATCAGAGAAGCAAGGCAGCCACGGCCCGAAAGGATGTGCCAGCACAGAAGAGCAACATCTACAGGCCAAGATTCTATGGTTTACACCCATCTGCAGGCCAGCGGTCACTCTTTTAGGGATGAAAATGTTCTCATCCTGGATAAAGAGGAACATTGGTTTGAAGGTGGAGTAAAGGGAGCCATTTTTGTGAAAATTACCTGGCCATTGATAGACAGGGGTGGTGGACTACAGGTCCAGTTTCCTCTTCTTAAAATGCTGTTATTGCGAGCATGACTCAGCCCCCTGGGATAAATAAGTGACCATCAGAACTAGGGATGGGTACCAAATTCAGTACTTTTACAGGTACTGACCGAATCCCTTCGGTACTACCGGGGACGATTCACGTAAAATCAAATGATACCATGTTTCATTACCTAAACACATCGTTGTGACACTGAGGGAGTGGAAGAGTGGGCGATTTTCCATGCCATACATGAACACAGCATCACACACGCAAGAGCGTGGTGACGACAATATCCACTGGTCCAGTAAACAAAGCAAGCATGGCTGATAGAATGTGCTCGGAAGTTTGACTCAACTTTTCAAAATGCGTTGCAGATTACGCTTGCTGCGATATTTGTGAGGCAAAGTGCAAGGCCAGCGGCTTGAATACTTCTAATCTGAGGAAGCACTAATTGTTCTGCAGTTATTAACTTGAGGCAGCAGTGAGCCTCTTCACACTTCTCTTAGCACTGTCTCAGACAGACAGCTGGTGCTGCCTTGTCTTGAAACCCGCCTGCAGTCAGAGCAAAGAGCAGAGAGGAGAGTCTATCTGTTCCCTCATTGCAAATGTATCCCTCCCTGGATTACAAAGTGGAATAGAATCTAATGTTTTTAATATAGTTTTTTTTCCCTCTGAAACTGTACTAAAATAATTACCTGAATTGTATTCACATACAGCTTTAATTCTTTATTCACCTTGTTCACCCTGTGTGCCACTGATAACTGTTGTTTTGGTAAAAAAAAAAAAAAAAAGTGTTTTGCCTGGTGTGGATTCAGGCAATGTATTGCATAAACACACTAAAATACCGAAAATAGGTACTGTTGAGTACCGGTATCGATTCAAATATGAAAGGTGCCCATCCCTAGTCAGAGCACTAACGATCGGTTGGTGGCCTGATGGTCCTCTTCTGCATGTGAATAACCAGTTTTGATTGTCACGTTTTGATCCACTTTGCAAAGGCATTACCTATAAAGCTGAGTTTGACTACAGCTCTACAGACTGAAGAAGTCTCTTGGAGAAGAGACGAAACGTTACAACAAAGAAGAACTCGTCCAGAGGAAATATACAATTATTTTGTATATATAACATTCTAACAAAACAAAAATAATGTTATGGCTTTTAATTTGTTTTTGCATTCTAAGATTACCAGTAGTCGTTGTTTATACTCGTTATTAATAGCATTGTAGTTTTATCAATGCAGCCTGACTTGTCTTAGAATAGGTGAAAACAACCTGTCTCAAAACCATATGCAATTTGTAAAGTTGAAGTCAAAATAATATTTTGTTCTTTGCATTTTCTTCAGTGGAAGCTGTATGTATTAGGAAAGGCATTAGTTTTCTTTTAAAACTGTTCTGCTAAAGCCACAACTTGTTCATTTTCTCTCAGCTTGTCTGTGATTCCCCCTGCAGTTATTGTCTGTTCCATTTTAAAGTTACTTAATCTGTGTGGTAATCATCATTATTACTTCACTTTCTGCATTCTACCTCATTTATCTCCTACTCTGCTCTTTGCTCAACTTTTATTATCAATCATTTTGTGGTATAACTGTAGTTCAATCATTCTGCTGATTAGCTGTATGTTCCTTATTATTTGTCATGCTGTGCTTTACTTTTGTGGCTATTTTGCCTTAACTCATACCATGTGGTGTTGTTCTGCAGGTTGGATTTCTATATTTTATATAATTATTTTTCTAAGTAAACCTTCCCTTTTTATTGCACAAGCCTTTAAGTGTTTCTTACCTTTGAGTCCTTGCTCTCTTTGGCATGAAAACTCGGATAAAACCTTGTACTTCTTTTACCCTTAAGGATGTCATACATAAAGATCTTCATAAGAAAAATAAATGTATATGTTGATACTTTTGCTGGATATGGTAGTGGTTTCTGGCACACAGTCACAAACAACCTTCCTCTTTCCTCTCTCATGTTGCCTAAAGTTGTTTATGACTTTAGTGCATAAAGAGGTAAATATTCATATAGTTCCTTAAGTACAAGCATGCATCTAAAAGTGCTTTACAAAAAACACTGAAGCTTTACACCATGCAAATCAGTTTAAATGAAGAGAGTTTATGATTAGTTATTGTTTTGTAGCTAAGGTCCTTTTTATCTTTTGACAAAATTTGGTCAAAGTGATTTGGAGTCTGTTTTAGAAAGGACGTTGCAAATTAAAACATTTTGATAGCCCATGACAATATTGCATATAATATGTATTGAACCCAATAATCAAAAGTTTGGACTCACCTTTGTCATTCAGTGGCTTTTCCTTATTTTGTATGACCTTCTACATTGCAGAATGAAGACATCAAAACTATGACTTAAATTCTGTGGAATTATGTATCAAGCATAAACTTGTGAAAGAACTCAAAGCATCTTGTAGATTTTAGCTTTTTCTAAATACCTCCCTTTGTTGTGAATACTCAATTGGTCACTCTTGGCCTTCTATGCTGTCTTGAAGGAGTTCCCCAGTTGTAGCAATAAAAATGAAGACAAACCATTGAATGTGAAGGTGAGTCCAAAGTTTTGACTGGCAGTACTATATATAGCCTAATCTTATGTAGATGGTGCCTCACCACATATGGTTATCAATACTTTTGCTGTAAATTTAATCCAGAAGGACATCCTCCTAAACTGCCTATAATTAGGCAGTGCCACACAAAGTAAATACCACTTCATGATTAATCCATAAAAGCTCTGTGAGCCGGGCAAACAATGAACCTTATGACTCTCCATTGTTGGGGCGACCAGTTCCAGGTGAATTTGCATGTGAATCTAAACTCCAATGAGGCCAGCAGGTCTATAAAGCTGGGAACTCCACACTACTCGAGACATTTTGAATTGAGAAAGCTTCCTGGATGGGAAAAGAAACGTCTTCAGAATAGAAGTCCAGTTGTTTTATTTTTTTAACCTTTTTTGGATTGATCATGACCTGGATGACTGAGAATCTTTACCAGCATACCACCTTATGATATACAGTAAATCTAAGACTAAATGATCTGTTACACCACTACAAACTCATTTAAACAGTGTACTGACAGTGTTTTGTGATGTCAATTGATTGAAAGTCCTCACAGTAATCTATATAATAGATAAACAAATATCAACAAGGTTTGTGGTTACATAAAACTTTAACATACCTCTCACAATTAACATTTCCAATATACTGCGTAACATCTATGTGTATATTTTTTTACAATAAATTAAAGGTAGAATTTTGTTTAGACATTGTTAATTAAAGTCTATCACGGTACACAACTTAAAATATAATAAACTTACTACCTACTTACTTACTTACTACTTACTACTACTACTTTAATTTACCCAGATTTGCAGTGCACAAATCATTATTGATATGTATTTGACCCAGATTTACAAGGCATATAATAAACAACCCACTGTAGCAGTTACATTAAAGTGAAAATCCAGTTACATTAAAGTGAAAATCCTTTTCAAGGTTCTTTGGATATGGGTGTAGGGCTTTAAACAAAGATGGGACTTGAAAAGGCCACAGATATTGAGATGAAAGTTCCACAATGACATTTGACTCTCTTACCCCAAAAGAAACACAGAAATGGAAGAGTTGAAGCTGAAAGGATCCAAGCTGACACAGACTCCATTTCAACATTGGCACCTGACCTTAAAGAATCCTGGAAGAACCATAGAAAATAAGAGATTAACCATGCACAAAAGTAAACTCAGGGTTAACAAGCACCTTGACACGTTTGTATGTAGATATTTTTGTGTTCTGAAGTACAGCATCATAAAACATTGCTTAAAAATATGAATAAGAAAATAAATAAAAAAACACAGTTGTGTGTAAATCCTCATAACCGAAATATTCAAATGATATTCTGTTTAAATACTGTCACTCATACCGCATCACGTGTCAGGAAGTTAGACATCAAAAAACAAGTTGTTGCAATAGCTTGCAAAGATGACGCTTCCAAATCATGCCTTGCTTACCACAGCAAGACTCAATCAAGTGCGGCATCCATGTGAGACGGCTGACCACACAATCCCAATTGCGTCTCTTAATCCAGGAAAACAAAGTCTGATTTTTACTCCATGTGCTATGATTGAGGCTTTGCATTCGATTTTCTATGCAGATAAGGATGGCCTTTAAAGATGTATAGGTGATGCTAGATAGTTTGTTGTGGAAAGTGGGCTTTATGGCCAAGCACTGCTGGGGTGGCCTGGTGGGCTGGTGAGAATACGCGGCATGTGGTGTGCACAGAGGCAGAACCATTAGCTGAGCATGGCTTAAAGTTCACCCCTAGGAAACAACTACACCACTGGTTTCTCCTGCTGATAATTAATGTTAGCTGTCAACCAACATCCTTATATCCAGATAACTAGGTGGTAGGTCTGTCTCATGATGCCTGGATGCTGTGGCGAGAATGTAATTTAATATCTGACGAAATGATGGACGAAGGGAAGACCCTTAACAATGTATGACAGTTTATTTTAATAGAGACTGATCACAGTCAGGTGGCCCAGCATTATTAATAACCAAGACATACTGACTTCTTAGGTAACTTGACCCTGCTGCCTGCGCATCAAAAAAGTTTTGACAGGTGCAGCTCTCTTTCGTGGGGGCTATATGAAGTCCTAACATATGCAGAAAGATGCTATTTCGTCAAAAATAGCATCATGGTGAGCAAGAGTGGTGCGGAAACCGTGTATCTGCCCCAACAATGCTGTTGCCATCGTGCAGGTTCTTGTCTGTGGCACGACTTTATCCTTAAGTACAAGACCAAGCTTCCCAATTTTATAAGAACTGTAAAGCAAAATGGTGCAGCTACATAGTTTGGTAACACACCAGCGGTAGAAAGGTCAGAACAATCAAGTACAGTAGCTATTGAGAAGCATTTGGTCATCAAGTTGTTATCTTTCTCTATGAATAGTTAAGGTAGCTCAATAGTTCCTATACTAAACTGTGTGATAGATGCTTCTGGGACCAAGAAGAGTTGGTAAGGTGCGTTCACATAGAACACGAATGTAGCAAGCGAGCAACAGATTTAGACGATATTCCTATAAACAGGTGCCACATGGGAGCAACGAGTCGCAAAGCAACGCTAAGCGAGGCCACAGAAGCAATTCTAGCAACGCAAAACGCGCAATTTTAGCAATTAAAGCAAAGCCAGAGTGACATGACACCTGTGATGGATGCAAAGTGACAGTTGTTGGAGTTGAAAAAGCTGAACTTTTGCGTATTGTCGCGCTGTGACAACCACTCAGAAACTGAATGTGAAAGCGTCATTAGATAGCACCATTGTACTGCTGTATTGACCTGTTGCCAATGGTACAAACGGCCGGTGATAATGTCCGGCGAGCGACAGCAACAAAAAGTAGCAACATTGTGGCACCATTGTTAACTCGCCCTAAGAATGAAGGTCATCAATGTGACTTCAAGCGTTTATAATACACTGCAAAAATAGAACTAAAAATAAGAACATTTTTCTTGAAATGAAAGTATTAGTCCTTGATTTGAGCAGGTGAATAGGACTATTTGCCAATGGAATAAGATGTTTTGCACTTAAAATAGGAACAATTCGTCTCCATCATCTTATTTCAAGTGCAGGATATCTAATTATCTTATTTTAGGAGTAAAAATACTCATTCCATTGGCAAATGATATTTATCTGCTCATATTAAGGACAAATACATTAATTTCAAGACAATTTTACTTATTTTTAGTTCTCTTTTTGCAGTGAAAGTCTCTCATCTGGGAGCAATAATCACTTCTGTCTATGATTTAAGACTAGTGTAATGTTATAGAGCTTCTGGAGGACAAGCACTTTGGGTGTGTCCCATAGTGAAATACCAAAACAAATGTTAAACGAGAATCAAATCAACCTCTGAATGGCATAGTCACTTGAGAAAGGTGCATTTTCATTGTTAGTCAGTTTCGGTATACATTTCTTGAAATTCTTCTCTAGTTACATGCATATGAAAGAGTATGTTATATATATATATATATATATATATATATATATATATATGTTCTTCTTGTAAATAATGAAAGGCACTCCCCTTCCAAAGCATCAAAACATACAAGTAGAGACTGACTTATTTGACCTGAAGGAAAGCTTTATGGATTTTAAGTTCAGCAGGTAATCGTTTCAATTTATCTGCTGCAATAGTGGAACAAATAATAGTGATTAACTTAATTGAAAACTAAATATTTTCTCAACTGACTACACAAAATGAATTGGAGGCAACTGCTCTTTGACGCATCTCCCCCCCGTCGATTAGTTGCACTCCAACAGACTTTGATAAGACTTAACTCGCACTCAATTATTATTTGCTCTCAAAACATTTTGTGCATTTCACAGCCCCCAGTATACTTTTAGAACACACAAAGCCAATTATATCCTTCTTAAATTAACAGAAATCCTCTGTGAGGTTAAAAATGCCCATCCTCTCTTTATCTCTGCCACATGTGGATAAACACAAAAGGCAATACTTTATCATTCCAATTGCTGCCTATTTTTTCCTCAAAAGGTTTGCAGTGTACTACTTTTCTTTTCCTAATAAAAAGCAAGTGATTTTACCAGTTTTCTGCCATACAATTAAAAATTAAAAATATAATTCTTTCCTCTGGGATTCAGAGCTTAAACATCAAATCTTTTCTGTGAGGAAGGGAAATGTTAGTCCAACGCAAAAAAAGGCTGCTGCTAGCCTCATGAGTCACCCTTTTCATTGGGATTCTTAATGAAAGCAGACATGGCCTGCCTGACCTCCCTACATTCCCATTACCTAGTTAAACAACCTCCTTAATTGCTTTAAAAATACAGCAAGTCCCAAGAATGTTCATTAAATGGCGCTTGTTTATTTACTTCGTATGAGAAGTCCCAGACGGTTTAACATTTATAGAACAACTGTAACTTGTCATTCAGAAAGAGGGATTAGATAAGTGGTGGATGAAATTACTATTTAATATTTCCTTAAATAAAAAAATAAAAACATATTTTAACAAAGATGCTCTCAGTGCTGCAGTTTTTGTTTTGACCTTGTTCTTCGCCAGCTTCTTGCAAATGCAAATTGCTGAGTTTGATTTGAAAATGTATTTGCTCTAACGAGAAAAAAAAGAATGTCGACCAGTTCTCCCCACAAGGACGTAAGAGGCTTCTCAACCATTTTGTGTGACCCCGACAGGTAGATTTTTTAAATGGCATCTTTCATAACATTATCATCTGACTTAATGCACTCAATCTGGGACTAATTTAATACAAAACAGAAATCAGTCAATGTGCAAAAATGTAAGTTTTAGCCTTCGTGCGGCCACTCGATTTAAACATGATCGTACATTTTAATTCCAATCTAGACTCTTTCCAATCTCATTGTATGCGTATTGGTGCTAACCGTTACAAGGGCTAGAGTGAGAACCATCTATGCCAGCTTCACACTGAATTAATGTTAGAGGGCCTGTCTTTAAGATGCAGATTTCTTACGCCAATATGTGTTTATACATTGTATTCTGTAAGACATCTTGCTAGTAGCGGTGTACGAGATTTCATAACACATGTAGCAACAGCGTACAAGAAAACTCTCCTTTGTAAGGAAAAACCCTCCAGCAGAACCTGGGTTTCTGTGAGCAGCTATCACGACCTACTAGGGAAGTATATACATGCACAAAAGAAGAGAAACAGAAGCACTGATCCAGACATATTTTCTATCTTAAAGACTTGTTGACAATTAGCTGCTGAACTAGCTTCTGTTGAGCTTCTGAGCTACCCTGTTTTGCTGATACGTTAGCTAATACCTTTGTTGGCTTGACTCACAAAACCTAGTTACATTAGTTATGAAAAACCTGTTACCACCTATTTTTTGGCAGGAGTTTGAGTGCCAGGTAGAAAAAAAAGGAAATCAGTGAAAAAAAAACAAAAGCATAGTGATAGATAGATACATTTGATTTGTAAGGACTGTAAGAATGGACCTCTTGGCTTGCTAAAGAGATAGATGAGTATCAGATTTTATTAAGGAATCTTAATTGAAATCAATGGCAACTGAACTGATTTCATAGAGCAATTTTCTAGTCTGACTGAACCCTCAAAGCGCTTTAAACTATAGCCAAATTTACACACTGATATGCAGATCCGACTTGCGAGGGTTCAGATTAGCAGGTGACAGGGAAGCTTGAATTGAAGGTTCCGAATTCTAGACAGCTACTTTACCAACTAGTGTTGCGCCAATGCCATTTTTTGGCCCCGATACCCGATACCTGGCTGTGCAGTATCGACCGATACCGATACCATACCGATACCATCTGTTTGAAACTGATGTGTGTGTGTATATATGAAGAACTGCATACTACTTAGGGTAGTAGAAGGTTTTATTGTCTACCTGGAATGGATGACAATAGTTGAATAAACTTTTGCCTCTCAAATGCCAGAATAGTGCAACTTCCATGAACTTATATAACATGTATAATAGTAGTCGGGAGATAAAGACTGCGTTCAAGTGACATACAAACATCAAAATGGTATCTGTGCCCTTTTTGTTGGTACTTGCCGATACTGATACCACCATTTTAGTGCTGGATCTCGGCCCCGTCCGATACTGGTATCGGTATCGGAGCAACACTATTATCAACTGAGACTGTGGCTGTTTTTTGTTATTTTGTTTTAAATAAAGATTATGACAGGCAGATAATCTCCGATTTAACATCAATATATCAAGCAAAACCTAACTGGAAAATGTTTACATGCAATAGAGATTATTGTTGTTATTATTTCAACATTTATGAAACCGTTGTCATAGTTCTGAAAAAAATAAGATAATATTTGGATGCTTTTTTGGCATTATGACCACCTAAGATTTAGACCACCTTTAAAAATATAACTTACATTCACTGGTCACTTTATTAGGAACAACTTGCTAGTACCAAGTTTGACCTTGATGTGCCTTCACAATGCCTTTCTTCATAAAAGGAGCATAGCGTAAGTTTCAGGATTTTTGCAGATGTCTGCCCTCTCAGGTAACAAGTTTAAATTACATCAGTGTTGTGCATCTGCATGGAAGAAGAGAAAAAACATCTGCTGCTGTGACTACATAGATTTGTTTAAAAGTGTAATATATTCTGAAGTAAGAGAGTTATAAATATTGAAGTTAGCCCGTGTTCTCTTGTTAATGCATTGGTTATGTGTACTTATTTTACATAGTCATCCACAATGCTCAGGCAGGCTATGATGTTTTAACAATGCTCAGTGTATACTAAACTGTGCCATCAACCCCAGCCTGAACTGCTGATATAAAAAATATCCATGCTATTATGTTGTTTATGATAAATCCTGATCCTGCAATCTGAAGGTGACATCTGGAATTGAGGCTCACCGGACCAGGTAACGTTTTTTTCTAATATGTATTTATCCAACTTTGGTGAGCCTGTGCACATTTTAGCATCAGTTTGCAGTTTTTAGCTATCAGAATTGACACCAAACTTAGTATTTGGCAGCTTTAGCCGCACTGTTTCAAGTTTCAGTGCATTGGGAATTAATAGATAGCATTATGCATACTATAGTTGTAAACAGTAGATATTTACAGCAACTGTTGCCTGTCTCTTATCTCGAACAAGTATTCCCATATTATATCATGTCTGACTTCAACAAGGTATTTTCGGCCACATAACAGCAGCTCAATTGATATTTTGGTTGATCTTGAATATTCCAGCAGATCCCTAGTTTTTTAAATACTCTAACAAGGCTTTATTGCACCAACAATCAAGCTACATTCAAAATCACTTAAACATTTAATTATTGCGTTGTCCGATGCTAAATTTGAACTTCAGTAAGTCATCTTCACCACATCTTGATGTTTAAAGACAGTGAGTAGCTGTCAGGTCATTGGCTAGCTCAGTTTTTGTCATAACAAGCATTAGACCATGTGTTCATGATAATGGGACCAGTGAGTGTATAAACCCCTAAGCAAACTTTTAATCAGATAAAGGATATAATTATTTGCCTTACCTTATTTAAACATTGTGGAAATGTCAATATGAAGACATTAACTAATTTTCAAATGCAGTGGAAAGCTGGACTTTACAAATGGGTTAAACAATACTGATGTTAGCATCATTGTATATGCTAATTTGTTTTAGTGAATATTAATAAAAACTTTATGTTTTAAATAAAGATCTGAGTCAGCAATGGAAAAATAGGTCACCGAGCATAAGGTCTAACAACTGCAAAGTATCAGTATTCTACACTGATTTTAGATTATCTAAAACACAGTTCAGGATTTTTTAAACCTTTTATATATATATATATATATATATATATATATATATATATATATATATATATATATATATATATACATATATGAAAACCAAAAATGTGTTAAAAAAATCTTATCTTGTCATTCTTATGAACCCAACATCATGCATCATCTCATGTTGAAAGCGACATGGATCGTTACACCACTCCTTGCTAGCCATTAACATAATATCTACAATACAGAGAGAAAAAGTGTGACAGGGAGAAATCCTATCAGCTTCTCAAAGTCCCGGGCAGCTCCCAGATTTTGAAGGGAGCCCAAAGTTTGCTTTCGCCTACAGTTTTCAGGTTTTGTGGTATACAAAGTCTTCACACTCTGACACACCTGCTCTCCCCAGAAAAAGGTTGAGACAGAAAGGCAAAACCTCCTTTCAACCTCTACCAACTCAAGCACATCTGCATACTTTAAGCACACACAGAGTGAAAGCAGGAGGCAGACACACACAGAGAAGGAGTTGCTTTTTCTTTAAAAAAAAACAGAATCTTTGAATAGTTGTGTGAATTTGCATGAGTGAAAAAGAGTAATATCGTACCTGTTGAGTGACACCAAGGCTCCGGAGTGTCTTTTTGTCCTCCTGATCTCCAGATAACTCTCTGAGCAACCAAGATGTTAAAGAATGCCAATGGGACTCTCCCCTTCACTCACTCCTTCCTCTATGACAGGAGCATACTGATAAAGAGAGGGAGAGAGGCCATACTGCACAAACTGAAGATGGAGGTGAGAGGTTGTGTGTGTTCTTTTACTTACAGCTGAGCAAGAAACATTTTTGTTCATTTTACTAGTAAAGTGAGAACTTTTAAGGTTAGGTTTAGCACAAAGGTGTCAATTAGGTTTACGTTAGGGTCAGAGATTAGGCCATAGAAGGCTTGAAAATAAATGGAAGTCAATGGAAGTCAAGGCGCGGTCCTCACTTTGTATTTTAAACAAGAATGCATGTGTGTGTGTGTGTGTGTGTGTGTGTGTGTGTGTGTGTGTGTGTGTGTGTGTGGACACACTCACGTTTCTGAAATTTCTTATCCATATCTGTCACTATACAATCACCAGCTTGTATTCTGATGTATTTTTATTTGAATTGAGTAGAAAATTATACAATGTTGTCAAAGGTTGTTACAAGTTAGAACCGAAAAGTATGGTGAGTGTTCATATTCATCCTCATTGAGCGAATAGGTCGTACAAACTCTTGCTGCAATTAGAGATGAGGGTCTCTTTGGTTATATTTTCGCCAGCTTCACACCTCAAAAAAGTTTAACTTTTGCCCACTCTTTACAAAATACCTTAAGTCACATATAAGATAGTGTGTTTGTGAGGATCAATCTTTCACTGTAAGTCTTGTCACAGATTCTAAGTTGAATTTAGGTCTTGGCTTTTACTGCACCTTTGTAACTCTCTCTCTCACGCACACACACACACACACACACACACACACACACACATATATATATATATATATATATATATATATATATATATATATATATATATATATATATATATATATATATATATATATATATATATATATATACTAGTCTCATGTCTTTCGCAGCCTCTGTCATGTTTTTTTTGTTGTTTTTTTAAGCAAAGATATGTAGCTCCATCCATCTCCCCATTAACTCTAATCAGCTTCCCTGTCCATACTGAAGAACAGCATCCCCATGTTTTTCCATCGGTGTTGGGATAATGTATTCAGGGTGATGTCAGCTTTACACCACACATAGCATTTTACATGTAGGTCAAAAAGTTCAATTTTGGTCTCAGCTGAACAGAGCATTTGTCTTACACATGTTTGCTGTGTCCCCTGGCATGGCTTGTGGCAAACTGCAAACAGGGCTTCTTATGGCCTTCTTTTGCAACTCTTCCAGAAAAAAAGACCTCCAGATTATTGATGTGTATCACTAACACTTGCCCTGTCAACAGTTTATCCTACCAAAGTAATGGACTTCCCCGATTAATGCCCTTCAAGCCTGATCTGCTGGTTTAGGTGGATGGAAATATATTTGTAGGTTTTGCAGGTAAGAACATATTCTTTTTATTTTGAGATGATGGACTCGACTGTGCTATATTCACTAATTAGGTTAGTTTGAATGGTACTTGATTGTACTGGGTTTTATATAGAACATGCAAAATAACGGGGGTTTGCTATATTTTACTTTCACCCAACAATTTTTAGACGCTGAATTGGAAATGTATGTGTCACTTTATGTTGTTCTACAGAAATAAATCCCAATAAAACAGAAGGTTGTGACTGTGCCTTGGCAAAATTTGGAGTAAAGAAGTATAAAGACCTTTGTAAGGCACTGTACGGAATGAAATGGATAGAGGTGGCAGAGAACAAAAGCTAACCCAGAGGGCATACTATTTTTCACAATCTGCTTTTCTAAATTAGTTTTGTTCTGAAGGTGGTCATACTTGTTGAGAATCAGTTAATCAAGATTAATTCTTACAAAAACAACAGGAAAGCAACTCTTTTCATCACGATGCTTGAATGTTTTGTTTAATTTTTTTTTGGTAAAAAATAATAAGGTAATGTGTCTTTTGTGGTTGCCGTTTTGAACTGATCTCTAATTTCAAGGCGTAACGAGGACCATTATTGATATTAAATAATCATTATTTAAAAAAAAGGGGGTCTCTGTGTGTAAAAGGAAAATCAAAGAAGCTCCCATTTTCCAGCACTACAGTGTGCTGGGTTGGAAGGAGCAGAACAGCCTTAAATTTCCTGATGTAACACGGATGTCTTCACCGCTGCCAGTCTGTAACACTTATACATTATAAATGGATTCAAGACTTCCCACATAACTGTATTTTCTACACTGAGCACTACAAGGCTGATATGCTCCACTGCAGAGCTAGAGACAGAGACCGGTCAAAGTATTCACTTTGAAATATTTTTTTTTTTATCTTTTTCTAAAATACTGGCCCTCCAACACTTTTGTCAATTATATACTTCCAACTGAATGGTGTCTGGAGTATACCACCATTTGCTCAGTGGAACATACAGAAAGCTCTTCTGGCGAGGCAACTTAAAAGGTCATGTTTGTTTCCCCCCTGCACATATCTTTGAGCTGATCATCGGATGCTCCGCTGGACTTGTGTTGTGACTGCCTCGACTATACCTACCAAATGTTTCATGAGTCTGGTCCTAAAGCAGATGTATCGCGGCATCAGTAGTTCAACTGTAGGTCAGCTGTCCAGTAAAAATGTCAGATATTTCTTTGCTAAAATATTGACAAAAATCATGAATATTTGTTGCACGATTCAGTATCTTGTAAAAGAAAAAAACTTTGAGCTTTTCTATATGATGTCGCATAACTACAACAAACAGCCATGTGTTTTGTTGGGGTTGTATCTGATATGCTGACACCAAGTAAAGGATAAGTGTAAAACTGAAGGAAAATGGTTCATGGTTTTCCTTATTTCACAAATTAAAATCTCAAAGTTATGTATGTATTAGATATATATACCTTTTTTTAGTCCTCTTTACTTCGTTTTACTTCTAAATAAAATCCCCTAATTAGTTACCAGATTACACCTATGTGTAAATTAATTTCACTATGAATTTTGTTGTTCTATGAAGGCCTTAGGGGTTTGTTAGATTACATTAGTGAACAAACAGCATCGCAAAGATCAAGGAGCACAGAGAACCGAATTAGAGAAGAGTAAAACAATGAAGTATGAGTATAGCAAAATCATTCAAAAAGAAATACATTTACATTTTGACATTCATTGTTATTTTATTATTCATATATTTTAGTGTTCATACTTAGCCAAAACTGACACTGGATTATTTCAATAATTAATTGCACAGCCATACTGCAAACCTACAAAGGCATGGCTGTCAACCTAAACTGCCAGGCTGAGGAAAGAGGGCGTTAAACAGAGAAGCAACCATGACAACTCTGGGTGAGCTGCAGGGATCCATGGGGGATCCAGGTGGGGGAATCTCTTCACGAGAAAACAAATAACATGTTTTATCACCTTCTACAAATCTGCTCACTGTGGAAGAGTGGCAAGGTTGTAAATTTGTTGAAAGAAAACAAAGGGATTTCCCTCTCCAGTTTGTCGAACTGGAGAGGTCAGATGCCCAGGTCAGATGGAAGTGAAATGTGACTGTTTAAACAACATTCAAATCCCTAAACCAAGCATTGCCTTTGTGAAAATAGTTGGTGGCAGCATCATGCTATCTGTGTTCTCGTTTTCAGTAGGGCAGGGAAGCTGACTGATGGATGGAGGGCAACCCCTTGAAGAAAAAAAAAATGTTAGAGGCTGCAAAAGACTGAGGCAGAGGCTTTATTTCCAACAGGACAAAGACCTTAAACATACAACCACAGGTAGAATGGAATGGTTTAGATCAATGCATATCATGTGGTGAATTGGGCTAGAAGTGAATGTAAGAATTTGTAGGCAGGACTACAGAGATTAAAAATATGTAGATTTGGGCGGGGAGTCCGATGGTGCAGGGGTACTGAGCATGACCCATGAACGGAGGCGTTAGTCGTCAACGCGGCTGACCCAGATTTGATTCCAGCCTGAGGTCTTTTACTGCAGGTCTTCCCCCCTCTCTCAAACCCCTTTCCTGTCAGCCTACTTTAAAAAAAAAAAAAACAAGCCAATAGTGCCTCCAAGATTCAGAAAAATAAAATACAATAATATGTTGATGTGAAAGGCTGGTAGAAATACCCAAAAGAAGGCCAGCTGTAACTGTAGAAATTGGTGATTCTAAAGAATGTTAAATCATTAGAACCACAAGCGCACATCAGACGTTTTAGATTTTTATCAGCAAAAAAAAATAATAATAATTTGAAATTCAAATAAAATACATTTAAGTGACAAAATGTGAAAAAGATCAAGTACAACACATTTTTTTGCAAATCACTGTAACTGTCTTCATTTGACAACTGTGTACTTATTATGACCACATTACGATCAGTGTCTATGCAGTGGCTAAATTTATGCCTGTGCTTTTATATAGGCAGAGCGGGTAGGTGTGTGTGTGGCCCACATGTCAGCGCTTGGGTTGTGTGGTGGAAGCAGGCCCCACAGACAGTCATTAAAGCCCAGCAGCCCAGGGCTGGAAGGTTAATTCCCCTGCCTGGGGGAAGAAGGGGGAGTGGGGTGCTGGGTAGGAGGGAAGCAAGAAGTAAGGATGGAAGGAGGTGGAGGATGAGGTAAAGAGGCAGTGGTGAGGGTGGTGGTGGGGGGGTGAGGCAAGGGGGCTATGAAGCTGAGCACTCAGTTCACGCAAACAGCGGTGTCAGCAAGACTGGAGCAGCTCCACTGCCAGATGAAGTAACGGGAGGAGGGGAGCAGGGGCCTGACAGGGAGGTTGGAGAGTTGGGGTGGGGTGGGGTGGGGGGGTGGGGTGGGTGGAGGGTTGTAAGAAGGGAGTGGACAGAGGGCCTGAAGATGAATGGCATGAGGAGAGATGGAACGAAGAGGAGGGAAATACAGTAAGAGGTTGAAAAGAATTCATGTCAGGGGGTTGGACTGGCAGAGGGGGAGATGAAGGGGACATGAACGAGCAAGGTAATGGAGCGAGAGAAACGGATGGAGGAAGGAGGCAGAAAGATACTGTAAAATGGACTGCAGAGTGATGAATTGAAGATGAGGGAGGAGCAGGGGAAAGGGAGAGATGGGCGGAAGGAAGGCTGACATGAAGGGTTGTTTTGAAAACCAACAGGAAGCCGACTGACTCAGACCAGTGCGTCAGGGAGAGCACGGAGGAAGATTAATCAAAAGAAAACAATAAGCACCACATAGAAAAGCAATTCAACGTGTGGAAAATGGAAAGATGGGGTCATGTCCAGGGGATTGCTTCAGAAATGTGTAGCAGAAGCCAAACTGCGTGTTGTGTGTTGCTTTGATGTGTTTGAGTGCCGTTACATTCCCGTGGATGTGGGTTGTATTTGTAAAAGAGGTACACGAGGCAGAAGATGTGACCAAATTATATTGGTACAAACAGAGAGGGTAGTGCGTAAAAAAAGCTTCACTGTTAAATTATTGGACAGTTTGCATTAAGCAGCTTATAACAAAGGGGCAAAAGGAATAGAGAGTAATCACTTTACAATTTTCTTCTATCAACAGGAAAGAAGTATTTTTGTCAATTTTCCGACATCCCATGGTGTACTATTAGCAGGTTTTCCACACATTTTCAAACTGTTTAATTAAGATCTACAAGCTGTTCTGATATCTATCTTTCCAGTTGTAGAAGCAGACTGAGAATCTTGTTCTCTCCTTTTCCTCTCTATTTTTTCACCTTTTCTCCTTTTTGGCATGTTTTCTCAAATTTTTCTTCTCTTATTTTCCCATACCTTCCCATTGTTGTGTCCATTGAACATGAAATTGTCTCAGAATTATAATCTAATAAATCCTTTTGCACATATAATTCAAGCGGAGCACTATGGAAAAGCAGTAATGCTCCACTTGTGAAAGTAAAATCTGTTGGACTGTCATTGCTACACTGACAGACAGGACAACTGGGGAAAAAAAGATCTTCAAGGATACCAATAACAACACATTAACATTAACATTACATTATCATCAAACAAGACATTAATATCTGTGTTATAAGCATTAGTATTTTTTTCTCCTTTTGATTAGAAAAAAAATACTTACACTAAAGATTGGGAGGGTAACATCCAGATGAGTCTGAGGTGTGCTCCTGGGGCTTGATTTCTCTTCAACTTCACCTTTCTTCTAAACCACAACATGTTTAGAGGCATTAGTTAGTAGGTCAAGCCATTCCGACCATTTACTGTTTCAAAAATGGTAAAACATTGAATTGTTTCTACTGGTGACTGTTAGTGTCAACAACTGTATATTTAGTAGTCTGTTCAATGTGAAACACCAGTCAAGCTTTATTTATTAAGCACTTTATCTATCTATCTATCTATCTATCTATCTATCTATCTATCTATCTATCTATCTATCTATCTATCTATCTATCTATCTATCTATCTATCTATCTATCTATCTATCTATCTATCTATCTATCTATCTATCTATCTATCTATCTATCTATCTATCTTACATCGACACCAATCAAATTCGGGTTTGATCAGATTCTAAATTAGACAAGATCAAAGTATCCAAGGCTTCTTTAAGCATTCATGCATTGACAGCTGCCCTGGAAGGAAAACACCCATCGGTGAGCTCGCTAGGGCTCTAATACCAAAGGACACCAAAAACTGTCTTTGTGCATCAAAGAGAAAGGCATTACACTCTCCCTGAGCTTCGGCATTAACTACAGCCATCTGACCTGATGATCTGATTGGAGCTCAAGCTTCTGCTGCCTGCCACAGTACAGCTGCCCTGTCAGTGATGCTTCTGTTTGTTAAATCTGTAGACAAGGTCAACATGTTTTTTACCCCCTAGCCAATCTGGCCCCAGTAAAAAAAAAAAAAAAAAATAGATATAACAGACAGCAACAAACTGTGATCATGTATTACCAGAAACCAGAGCTGATAATTACAAGCACCAGTCCAACCACGCAAACTGTGTTAACAACCCCTGCTCCAGTGTAACAGTCACCTCTTTCAAAAGGTCTTTTATGATGAAAAGTGAGTAAAGATGTGCAACATATCCCCGTGATCGCACGGTTCTCCGGCGGTCGATCTTAAATGACCTGCAAACCAAGTGAAACTGGAGCACATGTTTGTATATGAATGGGGCTTTTAGAACGATTTTCGAAAATCCCAGTTAAACACACCGATACACTCCTTGCTGTTCCCATCAATCCCCATCCATGTGTCACTTCTCCTGCTGGCACCAGCATGCAGTTCAGAGCCGGGCATGTGTGTCTGCACAAATGTGTGCATATGTGCTGGGAGGGATGGAGAGACTTGAGACAACCAGCTGCGGCGTCCAGATTGGGAAGGGATTATTTCCCAAATCTCCTTCATTTATCCCAGCTGTCTAACAAGCTCCTACATAACCATATTAATTCACGGATAGCGCAACACTGATTCCGCTGGTCAGCCGTGAGCCATCAAGGAGGCATGGATGGTGACACTGAACACAGATCTTTGCTTGCAAAGCGAGTTTGAACAGGCTAATATCATGGTAAATCATATATAATGGCTTATAAATGCTCAGTTGCTGCTGCTCAGGTGTAATGAATTGTTAATAATTGCTGTAGATTTACAACAGGAGCTTTCTATAAATTCACCTTTGGCTGCTGCAGCAGCTGGAGTAAGGCAGTTTGCTTTGGGAGCTAACCGCATGTGATGAACTGTATTTTTGTTGTAACTGGTTTGCTCTTTTACCATAATTTTTGTCCTCTGTTTTGATCATCATAGACTTCCCAGTAAGGCTAGGGCATCCCCAAACATGACTACTTCTGTTCGTGGCTGCTTTTTCAGTCAGAGAAAGCCTAATTTTGGCTTCCAGCTGGTGTCTTCACAATGCACCCAAGAAGAGAAACAGGATTGTTCTTTTGATAAATGAATTAATTCACAGAGTTGCTAACAGATGAAGAATCAAGGCTGAATACGCTTAAATGATCAAACATTTAAATGGGCTAGAAAAAGCCCTGCAGATGCTGTATTTATATTTCATCACGCAAAAGAGAAGAGAAAACTTTTCGTGGAAGAGAAAAGTCCTTACCGCGTTGTTGTTGGGTTGCAAGTGACCGCCAGAGATAAACACGATTAACACTGCTATTGAGAAAAGATCAGTTATGATTTTAGGTTTAAAAATAACAGTAACATAGCAATTTATTTTTTACTATTGGTAAAAAGTTTTACAACCCTGAATCAATTCTCCATCAACTGAAAATTAACACTTAAAATACTGTTGCTATGTAGAGAGCTAATGTGCTCTCAGTCATTTAAAACTGCAGATAATAATCAAATCAAACTGTACTTTTAGTTTTGTTCTTGGTCCATATGAATGGATTTGATGAAGCAGCTAAATATGCTGCTGTGTAGAATCAACGTTTCTTCCAGTCATCCTCCCAGTCTTTGAAAGGTCCAGCTATGACTGCAATTTCTCATTAAAACGGTGAAATATGCCCACATATTTTAATCCAATTCATGCAATGTGTCATTCATTGGCATTAGTTGGAGTCTCAGAAATGTGCCTGGCATTTTGTTGTAATGCAGAGCACCTCAATTTCCAACATGTTCCTCTACATTTTGCCTATAATGACTTTAAGGCTGCTGTAATTATGTAATTGGTGTTTTTAAGTTGTTTTTTTCTTGGCACGTTAAGACTGGCTGATTATGCATTTTGTTGTCATCAACAATTAAAACACATCGAGTTTAATTTTACAATTAAAATCGATATGTTTTCAAGTTCCATTGAGTTATTACCCGGGAAGAATTCAAATTAACAAAAACCAGATGAACACCAAACTTTTTCCCTTCAGTCTAATACATTCTTCTGTGAAGAAATGAGGTCACAGGCTGGACAGGATCGCTGAAACAATATTATTAGGTCACAGAGAGAGCAGCAGGGTCAGATAATAAGACTCAATCCGACTGAGTGAAAATGCATGGGAGGGAAAGTGCTGACGCTTCCCTTGGCCAGGCTCATCCAATTCCCAGCACTTACTCTGTGCATCAGATATTCATCCCGAGCTGTCTGTCTACGGCCCACAAACTTTAACATCCCCCGTCTCCGCTGCAATATCTATCACCCACTGTGGGAATGGACCGATATGGTGGTGGTGGAGCGGCGGGGAGGGGACAATATGAAATCTGAGGTCAGAAAAGAGAATGGTCAAGTCCATCCTTGAGTGTCAAATTCACTTGATCCGTGTACAATAAGTACACGATCAAACATATGCTCAAACACAGACAAACCAACTCAATATGAGAGAGCAATTCAATATAAAGACACTCCGAGCGAAAGGCAATAACCTCATCCTGGTGAGAGATGTTAGGGGCTCTGACAGCCGGGGCTGAGCCACACCGTCCAAGCAGTGTCACTAACAAAACAGACGGATTAGAGGATGAAACAGAGCTAAATCTGGTTGAGCTAAAATTAGGGCAAAAGCAAAAATATGCTGATAGTGAGCCTTTACCTATTAGCCAAGAAAATTCGCCCTTAATAGTTATTATAATATTGTTTAACCTTTGCTGTTTGCAAATACTCTTCGTATGAAGATGTGTTGTGGGCATGCACGTGCAGTTTGCAGATATGTATGTGTTTATACACAGAAGAAACTCCCCAGACTGCAGTCATTCCTCTTCAAAACCTTAACAATAATTCTCACTGCTATAGCTTTAACACTGAGCTCCGGGCCGGGGTATTGTTCCTCCTCACCTCCTCCTCACAGCATTAGTTTTACTCCAGAGGTGACAATTTTGCAATTTTTACCTCAGGAGTGTTTCTTTTTTTTTTGTCTCTCTCTCTCTGTCTCGCTCGCTCTCTCTGTCTCGCTCTCTCCCCCTTTTCTGAAGGAGGTCCGGTAGTTTTCAAAGGAGTCATTCAGTGACACAAATTCAGCTGACATCTTTGGTGATTATAAGTGAGTGAGGATGCCTCCAAGGAGTAGTGGTCATCTCAACCCAAACGCCGAGGGCAGAGCTGATTTTAAGACAGGACCTCAAGTCTGTACACGTAATGAATTAAATAGACAGCATGTTTAGAAGTGACTCACACATGTTAGCCACTGTAACGCAGCAATGCGGTTGTTGTTGAGAGATCTAAACAGCTCCATTGCGCATTGTAATTACTTACTGTTTTTAATTCATGCCTCTGCCTTTGTTTTTTTTTTTTTTGTAACATGAGGTTTGTGCTCAGAAATAGATGCAAGCAATATGATTAATTTCATTGTAAAATTCATGGGACCACACCCTTTAGAATAAGTGGCATGCATCTTTTTTAATCAAAGCTGATGTGTACCATGTATCAAGTTTTTATTTTTATTTTATTACATAACAAGTCAAGCTAAACTCGGAATAATTTGATTTTGTACTCTTTTCAGACGTGATCTTGGTGCGGTTTTCTCAATGCTGTGTGCTGCATTTAATTAGTGTTAACTTTAAACTTAGTTATGTAGTTGCTACATGCCAAACTTGAACTGAGCTCATTGTGGTGATATGAAACGACACTCTTTAGAAGGCAGGTAAAAGAAACTGCAATTTTGCGTGGCAGATATTTAACAATTTTATGTAGAATAAAGAGCTGCAACATTTCCTCTTGAACGGAAGAAGTTGGTGAGTGCTTTGCATCTGTGTGACCCGTATTTCTAAGGTATCTTTCCTCGCTTTGCGAGACCTGACTTTAGCCCTTTTCTCTTTGCTATAAACCCAATTTTAATTTGATGTACTATACCTTTACTATCAGGAGTGTTAGATTATGATCATTTGGATGTTACCACAAGTTATTCTGTCAGTTGCAACCATCGTGCAGGTAACAATGCCCAAAGTAACAGCATATATCTTTCCTAGTTCACCATAAAGCACTCCAAATTATTTTCTCATTTTGCTAACAACCATAGCAGGAAACAGGACCAAAATACACCTAAGCTGGCAAAGGCAGGGCTGTAACTTGTACATAATGGCATTGATCCTGAAGTGTTAATTGGCAAATGACACATACTGTGTATTTTCAAACTTTATTTTATTTTGAATAAATGCTGAATGATGTTCATGAGGATAATGTGAATTCAGTTCAGATCGTTTAGGTCCTGAACTATGACCATAAATGTATTCAGGCTCTAACATGAGGAATTAATTTGTTTTTTTTTGTTAACTTGCGACACACTGGGTATTATATACACTTCTTGCTTTCATTAGTTGCCATGGTAATGTCAGTGTCAGCCTGAGTAGGTCTAATACAAAAAAGTATGTAAATAGAAAATGAAACAGACGATTTTTCTGTGATTCTGCTTTCAATATCTCCCAAAATTGCCCATGGTCTTTTGGTGGCAACTAGAGCAAATAGGACAGTAGAGCAAAGGAGAATTTAGTCACCACTTCTTGAAACTACATAATTTATTTTTGCAGTTGGAGCTGCACAATACATCAAATCGTACCTTTCGTCTCCGCATTGATGTATGCAGTTTCACAATTGCAAAATAAAAAAGAAATGCTCGGATGCAATATTTAGTAGACTAACAGCCTATCTTTTAAGTACCATGCATTCAAGCTTTATACACTAATACTGCAATTGGCCAGGTGGTTGATTTCTCACATTCCTATCTCCTGGTACACGTTTTTGTGTTTGAAACGCTGAAGCTCAGAATAAGAGATGACCGAGCAGAATATGAGTTCATCTCAGAATATCAGTTTTGCGATGTTCAACAATTACAGCGCAAGCGCATGTTCTCCATATTTTGTGCAACACTATAAATATTTGAATTTGCCTATTGAAACTTTTCACAAACCACACAGAACCCATCTTAGAAATACAGAGTGCCCTCATTTTAAAAATTCCTAAATGGGTTCTCATAACAGAAGTACAAGAGCCAGCAGACATGAAAAAAAAAAACAACAACCCACAGACACACAAAAGCACACATCCAAGCCCAACACACCTCTGCCAACAGATGGGCTTAATGCTTTTTTGAGGTGGAGTTTACCATTGCAGCCGTCCCATTTTCAGAAAATCCACTTTAATTAGCATATCAGAACCAGAAAGGAGGCTAAACCTCCGTCTCTGCAAACTGTAATCTTCCCAGTTTGAACTGACCAGCCATAGAGCCCCGCATAGCAAGGCTTGCCAACTGAAACACAAGGATAATCCAGTTATACCTGCTTATACAGAGCACAGCTAAAAGCACTGATCTCACCCACAGAAGTGCCAGAGTATGCATTTTGATTTGAGCAAAGTTTTTTTTGATTTACTTAAAACAAGTGGCTCGGTAGGATTGATATGATACCACACGGTCCACTTAAGGTTATATAATGAAATAAATATATGAAATGCTACTGGTAATGCAACTGCTAATGTTACATGGAGAAATAAGGCTGCCATTATTTGTCTTCTAAGATATCCATCACTTAACTTCCACCCATACAAGAAACTCCAGTGCAGTTAGTCTGCACTTGATATTTGACTAGAATTGCACCCCCCCACCCCCAAGTATTACACCACATCCCCAACAAAAGTAGGTACTTGACTTCTTTTGTAGTTACTTAACTTAAACACACCCTCAACATTTTGAAGTCAGGTTCCCTGCGCATGTAAATCAACCTCTGCATGCACGCCCTCCCCGCCACCCACAAAAATGTCCACCGGGGAAAGTTGTCTGGGCCAACAGATGGAGGCCATCTTGTGACAAAGGGTGTGGGGCAGAGTGGCATCAGAGCCAGACACACAGATCTGAGAAATTGTGTGTGCAATTCAAAGTGTGCTTGTGCATTTGTGTCTGACGTGTACTTTTGCTTATGCTCGCGCATTCGTTTGTGACTTCTTTGTGTTTGTGCAATAGCGGGTCATCGGGAAGGACAAGAAGGGAAGGGAGGGGGGGGGGGCACTGCTTTTAAACACAAGATGTTTGAAAGTTGTTGGCCTGATGGTCACAAGACTGCTTTGTGAACAGAGACTCCTGGAATGTCCTTTCCTGCGGTTTTAATGAACCCCAAGCCAAAAGGCCTAATGAAGTGTGCGCGCTTCGCCTAAACAATCTTTTGAATTGACCTTCCCTGACCCGTGCCCCTCTGCGCCACTTGAGAGGAGGTCTCCATGGTGAGTGGCCTAGAGAGCCGGAGAGGCAAACTTATCAAAAGGACAAAAGAAATCCCAACACACAGAGGGGTGGTGGTGGTTGTGGTGGTGGGGGTGGTGGGGGACGTATGCAACATGTCAACTGTTGCATGGAGCAACTAATCACATCTATTGCTGAGGTTGATTTTGCTTAATTTTTATAAACTGTCCTTGAATCTTGAAGTATCTAGGTGTCTCTTCTATGCATTCTGATTTTCAGTCCTTTCCATCGCTCGGCCATTGGATTTGAGTCCAGTAATTGACAGAACCATTCACCAGCTTTAGTTTTGTTCTCTGTTTCATTGGCTGTGTTTCCTTGGTCAGCACCTTCAGGATTTTGTCCAGAATCGCCCTATACAGTTCTCAATTCATCCTGACTTTTAACACATGAAATCTACCAGTACCATAAGCTGAAGGACACCCGCAAACCATGTTCCCATCCCCTGATCTCATAGCCGGGGTGGTAGTTTTTCCGTGAAATGTAGTGCCATTTCCGCTCTAAATGTGTGTGAAATGACATTCAAAGACTTCAGTATTGGCCTCATCTCAGCAGCTGCAGCAAACAATAAACAACCTTCAACATGCTTTTTCTTCATCAATGAGGTCTTATAGTCTTATGGAGTGAGCGTGCGTAGTGTGCGTTCTGTGTTGAGTGCATTATTTGTTGTTATCATGAAAAAACAGTTTCTGCTTATTCCAGGTCTTTCTGAAGCTCTACACGAGTAGTCTGTAGCTCTTGGGAAAACTTATTTGAATATTCACTCCTTTGTCAGACATTTTGCAAAGAGCACCTGGTTTAGGGTAGTTTCCTGTGAAATAATGTTCATTCCACTTACAAATTACGATGCCATGCTCATTGGAACTGCAGAAGTTTAGGAATAGATGTGTATCTAATTTCATCAGTTTTGCATCAATAAGGGGGGCAAAGTTGTTGAAAGAGCTCTTTGCTGTTACCCATCACGAGGTGCTTCTTGTGTAAAGTGAGACCTATTTAAAGGCTGTAAATTAAACCGAACCAACAGATATTAACTGGCTTTTTGCAGCTTCTTTTCTGAAGTGTTCAGTATACATTGCTAACTTCTTCATTGTAGATCATTTAAGGACAAAATAGTTTTGATAGCTTAGTCTATCTCCAAAACTTGACTTGTTAATTTTATATCAATTGCCCTATTAGCCATGCATCTAGCGGAAATATTTTGGCTTATTTGGAGCTTATTTCTCCCGCTGTATGTGCCTGCATATGTTTTAAATCACAGGTGCTTATAAAAGTTTAAGTTTGAGCTTTAAATTGCATGTTTATCTTTTGCTTTGTTATCCAGACAAAAAAAAAAAAAGGATCCGGTTAGCAAAAAGCTGCAACTGATTTCCGGCCAAGAAAACCTTTTTCCTAACAAGCTTCTCTGCCTTGTCAGCTTTCAAAAAACTCTGTGCATAATCACATAAACAGAAGTCCATGCACACTCTCAAGTTGGTTGTCATCGGAGTTTAAACGTTCTTTATTCAAGCTCAATAGAATATAGCTTGGAAAATGCTGCGTGTATTCATTTGGGACAGTGATGTATGTGTGTGCGGGAGTGTGTATTTGTGCGTTTGATTGTGTGCATTTGTGTTAAGTATGAGTTAAGGACTAATAAAGTGCAAGGCACCTAATTAAACAGTCTTTGTTTACGCTCTGTGGCGGGGGTATAAATTCAGCAGGCACAATAGTGAGTGGTATGCTTGGTCACCAAGCACTCATTTAAATAAACGCAGTCAGAAGCAATGAGAGAGACGGGGCAATCAACTTCAAAAGAACTTCTTGCTTGATTGCAAAAGTGTGAGAAAACTAGTGAGGACAAAGAAGAATGAGGTGAATGAAAACTGCGGGCGTACAATGAGAGGAATCTGAACTCATTTTAAAGGTATTTCCCTTCTAAATAATACCATAAAGAAAAAAAAAAAAAAAAAAAAAAACTTTGTGTACATTTTTGGATTTTATCTTGAAAGGTTCTCAGCACAGGCTGCGAAATCCCTCAAGGATTAAAATGGCCCAAACAAAATCAATTTCTGGATGGAATAACTTTTGATCTGTGCCTTTCTGCTGCTGTTAACTGTTAAAGCACACCACTGTGAAGTCTTTCAAAAAGGAAAACAAACACAGACCTGCAACGTTTCTCTTCCATTCGCCAGCCGTGTAAAGAAATAAACAGTGCACGGATGGCTGGATTTTTCTAATTATTGTGTGAACAGGCACCACCATTCTGCAATGCACCCCTCACAGCCAGCCCCCCCTTTAAGAAAACAAGGTGGAAAACCTGAATGGGCAATCAGAGCTTCACATTCCTGAATTTGGCACTTTAATGGCTCCATTCATTATAATCCTTATTAAAATAAACACATACAGACCTCGTCATATAATAACAAACAGACCGGGCAGCACAAACCATCATAATGAGCTGAAATTAAAAATGCCAAGAACCTCTATATTACCTACCTAACCTGTCTCTCCCTATCTTTTTCACTTTTTCCCTCACACAAACACACACTGTGAAGTAAAATAATCAAGGTTATGTAAATGAGCGTGCAGGCTGCATAAACAGTGCAAACGGTAAGAACATTATGGGCTGAACGTGTCCATGCATTTCTGATCTCCCACGGTGGTTGGAGGAGGGTTTGCCGGGTCGGTGATCAGGGTCCGCTTTCAGACAAGTGAGAGTACATACACTTCAGGGGACCACACAAGAGATGGAACGGGTACATTTTTATCAGCTTCCTAGTCAAACAATATAAACTTGCGAGCTCTAAACCTTGCTTAAACTGTACAACATCATTAAAGTGTCTTGCTCAGCACAGTTTGTCCCCAATCCATGAGCTTGACAGAGAAGCTGAGGAGACACAGGCATCTGCTGATGTCGGCGGCAGCAGTGGAGATTTAGAATGAGCGACTTGTGTAAATGCATGAATAACTGGAGGGGTTCCTGAGTGCTACCAGCTGACATTCCCATGCAATTCAAAAACTAATTGATTAAAGGGTTATGAACATGTGTGTGTGTGTGTGTGGAGATGCTCTTGAGCGTGTGTGTGCATGGCAAATACACGCCATATGGGCAAAGGATTGCACCTCAATTACACTGAATGAGGTGCTATTTATCAGCCCCACCTCTTTGGCACAATCGCTAGATGCTTAAGTCTGGAAGGGCTTGGAAATTGTTGACTCCAAAAGGCACATTCCAAGTAATTCAACTAATGTACTCATTAGGACTACATACTCAAGTCGGAATGTGTGCCGCTGTAATTTTAATCAACCTTTACCATTCATAAATCATCTTGCATCCTAAACTAGTCGAGAAGATAATCAGCACCAGGAAGGAAGTGTAGAAATCAAAGCAGTTAGTCAAGACATATTCATTCTTTATTGTTATTATGGCATCAAATTAGGGTTTTGAAACATTGTTGAGTTGGCCAGACCTTTTAAAACAATCAAACTAAATTGTTTCCACAAGCCAGAAATGGTGGCTTTACCCTTAAGGCTCAAGGAGTCCAGGTTTAATCATGAAATCTACAACGTGAAGTTATGGCATTAAATTTCTTTTTTTAATTGTGATTTTCTGATATTTTTCACCATTTTACAGATATTTCTGTTTAAAACTGTTTGCTCAGATTTTCTGATTTTCTTTTTTTTTGCTTGGTGTTTTCTGAGCGGAGGTTGTCCTGTGAAGCCATGGGTTTTCTCCTGGTACTCCTACTTTAAAGCTCTAACACTGAATAGCATTAATACTAACTATAGTTTTTTTTTCAATGGAATTACTTGTAAAATCAATACACAAGTTTATATTCAGAAGGAGTCATAAGTTCCCCATTGTAATATCATAAATGTTGGATGACTGTTAGAAAGTATTTTCAGATAGACAGAAAACCATAGTGAACTTAACTATAAAGAGAGCAGCAAGGCCTTTAATAGACTATTGCATGTGTTGAGGGAATTAGAATGGCTAATGAAGAAGCAAAGGTGTAGTCAATACAGTCCGGTGATACACCATTTTCCATAACATTCTGCCACTCTAGGGGGCGCTGTTTGCTGACTCCTCCAGAAAACAACATAATTCCCCTCAAGTGCACAATACATGCAATCCCACAGCCCTAAAAGGAAGAGAAAAAAAAACATACAAATCATAAGGCTCAGTGTCTTAACAACTGTTAATGGAATGAATATTATGTTATTTGATAGTTTATCATGAATAGGTAATTTCATTGCATATTAGATATCCTACATTAACTTATTTTAATTTGTTTAAGTCAATCCTTAGTGATTGAATGCAAACAAAATTTGTATTAATAATTAATGCCACTATAAAAATCTGATATGAAGTGAACATTGTTTTAAAAAGGCTGTCTGCTGAAAAAGTTTCATCCGTCTATGCTGCTCTACTGCCTCAGGGGTTATGGAAGGGTCAGTGAAACAGCGCCCTCTAGAAACAGAATCAGATGGATCAGAGAAAATGGTTGAATACTTTTTTGCGATATAAGTAGCTCCAAACAAATGTGTTTTCTTTCATAAAACCAACATTGCTTCCATTCTTGAGTCTGAAGTGCTTCTGTTCCTCAAAAGGCTCCACCAAAAGATGTTGCTTGTTTGGTTTGAAGATTGGCACACGCAACCTATCCATTGTAGCATCATCAAATCTGTGATCGACAACCTCATGGTCTTTTGTAGACAGCTGGGGATGTGCATTTAGCTGGATTACTCACACCTGGCTTGACATAGCCTCGTTTTCTTGAGCCTGGTTTGGGATTGAAACTGATAAAGCCATGATGCGCAGATCACGATATGTCAAGCCTTGTTTTAGCGCTTATCCTGGATTTTCAAATTCGGCTTTTGTGAAATAGGCCTCTGGATTTTCATTGGATCTGTTTTGTGCAAATGTATCCACGACAGATTTTGCTCATTTAACTTGTGTTTGAACTAGGTTGGTGCAATCAATGTGTGGGAGAAGTTCCATGCATTGCCTTTCTTGCGAACAAGAACAGCACTTAATGTAAGTCAAACGTACATACCAGCTTACAGCATTATTTGTGTTTTTCTCTCCGCCATAAAACAGTTATTTTGATATTGAAAATAATACCTTATTGTTATTTTTTGTGTTCTGTTTTCCAGTTACCATACCATTTGTGGAGGTTACTGATAATAAAGTGGATGTTAAATGTAGCAAAAAACTGAAACATTGGACTAACAATCGTTAATTTTGAAACTCTTTAGACTGGCAGGGAATGTTCAGATTTCGATAATTAGTGACAGGGAGCTGTTTTTTTATTATTTGTTTCAGCAGAGTTGTTTCTTTTTCAAGAAACAACAAGAAGAAAATGATGTGGATAATGGATATATAAATAAACTCATAGAAAACATCTTTTAGAAAAGCATTAAAACACTATTTAGAACCAAAAGTTGCATAATTCATAGTACTATGCAACCACAGTATTAAATGCCTATACCCCACTCACAATAAGTAAATTGCATGAGTAAAGGGTTTTCCAGTCAAAGACTCTTTTGGAAATCTTGAAAAGTTCTGTTTTTTAGCATGCTTGGACTGGTGGAGGAGAGGAGTTGAAGGTATTTTCCAATCAATAAAGCTACTGGTATTGTCACCATTTTGGAGCAATTTAGATTTTATATAGAAGTTTTATATAGAACTTTTAGCCCAAGGGGGTCTGGAAATAATAATAATAATAATAATAATAATAATAATAATAATAATAATAATAATAATAATAATAATAATTATTATTATTATTATTATTATTATTATTATTATTATTATTATTATTATTATTATTATTATTATGCATGAAAACAAAAGAATCAAAAGTATCCTATATTAGTGTTTCACCCAGTACTGTACTGTACATTTTCCATTCTTTATCCAAATTAACATGCAATGTGAATGGGGAGCATCATTACACACTCAAAACATGACCCAATAGGATTTTTTTTTCCAAATGCAGTAAACATCAAATTAAATAAAAACTAGCTTTAAGATGTATTTAAACATGCAAAGTTAATGACCACACTGATGTGATATGAGGACATTTGTGGCTCTGTTTGAGCTCTATGGAGTGATTCAGTGTTACACTGAACTGCTGCATTGAACTGAGGTACTTGGCAGTGTTTTATGGGAGCGAGAACATGCATTGTGGGCTGATGTTAGATGAATCAAGGCGACCAAATTAAACTAATTGCACTGTTGCCTGCCCAATGGACCCTGTCTGGGGCTCGGGAGGGAAAAAAAATTGTGAGAGTATACGAGTACGTCGCTGAACTCAACTAATTGCTCACACCTGTGCCTTCTGAGTTCGCTCAGAAGGGGATTCCACCGACAGAGAAAGAACTAGGCTGCAAACGTACGGATGTCACAACAGAAGGCTATTTTAGCAGATTTTGCATTGATCATGGACAGTGTAATTACACAAAATAGCAAATAAATGTTCCAGAAAAAAAAAGTGCTTTAACGGAAAGTTACGATCACAGAACATAAGAAGAACAAAGAGTGCGTCGAGATATCTGGTGTCTGACCAGAAGCTTCCCGGGCAGAGAAGAGATGATCTCTGAGTTTCACAGCATGGATTCCACACACCCACCACCACACAAACAGCATGAACCCTGCGCTCTGCACGCTTGGCTCCCACACACACACACACACACACACACACACACACACACACACACACACACACACACACACACACACACACACAGATTGAGGAAAACACATGTACAAATCATCACTCCGAGCAAGATATGAAACTCTGACCGATATGGTATCCACAGTGTTCTCATTATAACCACCAGATCTGTCTTCATCTGGAGGCAAAACTAAGATACACGAATATCCTCTTTATCTTCTCAACTCTCTCTAGTGAGACTATCCTTTGGAATATGATGCTGCTGCTCATGTTTTATCAGAAGGTTCAATTTAAACCCATAACACAGTTAGAAAAGTTATATTTAAAAATGCTGTCACCCGTGTAAGAACAACCGAAGGAAGCAATATCTGCCTCAGTGTATTTATCAGACGTTTTGAGATGAGGAACACTGAGTTATGCAGGACCATCAGATTTCGCTTTATCTTCATTTGACATTTGAAATTATGATACATACAGTAGCAGTCAAAAGCTTACATACACCCATCATCGACATGTATTTAATAATATTTTAGCTTTTATTGCTGCATTTGAATCACTCTTTTTTTCAGGAGGCTTTTTTCAAAACCTTCAGCTCTAAAATCATACTTAAATGTACAGATTTTCCTCTACTAATATTTTGTTTAAGTTTCTCTTTTAAAAGTGGGGTAAAAAAAAGTTTTTGAAGTCCTCATCAACATCCTAACATAATCTTGCCTGAATATTAGACAACTCATTTAAATTGATTGATAATCTGGCACAGACCCAGTTTGTGCACCACCAAAGGTTGAAGTCAGGGCTTTTGTAGAAGCTTAATGATACTTTATCCAGGCCACATCCAGGTTCAATGGGGGTTTGGAATCATCATCTTGCTGGAACACTTTATTGTGTTCAAGTTTCAACCATTTATTGATTTGAAGGGAATTTCAGGAATCTTCATTATTCCATCCACTTTGTATGAAGCAGACAGAGTCTGAGCATTATGCTCCTACCACCATGCTTGAACATTGGTACAATCTTCTTAGCTTTGACATTAACTTTGATTCCCCAGCACATTGGCCTTGTCATTGTGCCCAAGTAGCTCGATCTTTCTCTCCTGTGATCATACAATTTCTCTCAAAAAGGCATTTGGCTTATCGTTCAAGTGTGAAGGTGTCGATTTTGAAGCAGGCACTTTGTCATTGCTCGTCATTCATGTTGCTGTTAAACTCGTTTAACTGGAGGACAGTGACACCATTGGTACATCATTTCCAGTCTATGAAAGACTTGAGCCTTTTAGGTTTATAGGTTATTCCTAAACAGCCTGACAAATAAAAACTTTTATCAGAAGGGACAGTTTGGGTAAGATGCGTGAAACTTGTCACAGTTGGGTGCTCCAACTGGACAATGTTCCCAAACATCAGAAGTGCTTTGGAGTGGATAAAACATCCCAAAGTTGGCTTTGACTGTACCATTCATGACAAGAAGGGTGATCAAATATCTAGCCAGATTTATGCCAGGATCCTGGTGACGGCTGTGCAAGCTTGTATACCCAGATGCGCCTTGCCGATGCAAGTTTAGGCAAATGTTAGCAGGGCTGTATGGACATAATTTAGCCTGCATGGCTAATGTTAAGACAGGGTGGATTGGAGATAATCTGCAACAAAGGAAAGCTTACACATCCAACTATTGTTTTGAAATTTTAATGAAGTTTTGTGCCATCGCTCCCTCCTTGAGAAATAATAATAAAAAAGTCAACGTTCATGATGACCGTCTGCAGACCAACATCGTATGTGCCTGTCTAGCACTCATTTGCAACTCACATCAGATACATCTGTAAAGCGCAACACATGTAACACTGTGTAAAAAAAATCTTCCAAAATAACTTTTTTTTTGTAAGGTTAGAAAAGCTCGGAAGGTATGATAAGTAGAGGAGTTTTAAAGGATTTGAATTCTGTGTGCCGACACATACTGTATAAAGAACAAGGGCACATAAGCATCCCCTTATGGCCCATTGTTTTGGAAGTATACTGCTCTTCCACCCCTCCCGTGGATGTTGGGGGAATAGAGCACAGTCTGGCTAATATTTAACTAATGACTGTGCCTTCCAGACTCGACCGCCCTCCTCTCACCAACTGCCAGACCTCGGCCGTCTCTGCAGCAAGCGCCACTGAAGTGTGGCTGTGTGAAATAGAATGTGGAAGGATGGGGCTGTGCACAGCACCGGGGGATGAGGGGAAAGGGAGAAAATAACTGTTGGAGAGCCCATAAAGGAGCTGTGAGTGAGGGAGAGATGGATGCACACTGTTGTGTGGGAGGCCAACAAGTCCAGCAGTCTGAGAGAATGCCATATGCTACCTTGAGGCATGCGAAATCTTAGCAAAAAGACGAGAGAGACATGAAGTCAGACAAGATGGGCTGGTTTCCATCAGTGCTGATATTATATGTGTCCGGCCTTCACATTTCTCATCAAGGTTTTCACTTATTCCCAAGTCTCCCCCTTATAGATAGAGGCTATGATGATATCAGAAATGATATAGCAGACGGTGTGAAAAGATGAAGGCGGTAAAAGAAAGGAACAGAGATTGCAGGGATGAGTGAAAAGGCTTAATTAGATAACGAGGCCCATGTTTATTATGCGAGAGAAGAAGAAAAGGAAAGAAACCTGCAAGGCCAAAATAACATCAGTTTGGCAGTTTGGGAAAAATTAGAAGGAAAAGAGGGAAAAGTGAAGAGGAGTAGATAGATATAAAAAATGCAACAGAGATGATTATTGTTTTGGTGCCATAAATGTGAACTGAAGCCCCTGGTGCTCCCAGGCATATGCAGTATTAGTCACTTTAATAATTAATCTCCCTGGGAGCATGTTGTTGGAGCCATTTGTTGACCTATTTCTCTACCATTTTCCTCTATAGTAACATGACCACCAGAGCCCCCCTTCTCCATATGCACCTTTCCTCAGAAAAGTGGGGGTGCAGGCCCGAATCCTCTGGGTCAAACATGGTCATTTATTAGCCACGTTTCTCCAGAGAAATAAAAGTAGTCTTGCTGGTCTTTTCAAAGGCTGGAAAACCACACGAGGGGAGGGAGAATAGTGGCCCCGGCCGTGGCCCAATGGGCCTGACTGTCTGTCTGTCGTGGTGAAATATGAAGCCCATATGTGGGACGGCCATCTGAAAGAGGGACCCAACAGAGCTCCTTCAGGCTTTGATGATCCCTACCACAAAAGCAGATGGCAGCGTCCTGCTCTTAAAACTGTTTTCTTTCTTTTTCTCCCTTTTTAGTAAGAGCCCTCTTTCCTCTTTTATCCAATCCTATCCGGCCTATTAGCCCCCCTGTCTGTCATGGTCTAGCAACCTATGCTTAGGCCCCAGGGGGCTTCCAGAGCTGCGGAATGAAGTCAAGCTTCTCCATTGACACGCGCCTTTAGATAGCTTTGAATAGAAGTCAACAGAGTGAAAAGGCATGTTTTAGAAGACAAAATGGAATAAGGTGTGGGGTGGATCAATACTACTGTGTTGTTTGGACTTGAAATGCTTTACTCTATATATTCAAACAAAGCAGTGCTGTGGCAATGACTTTTTCTGTTCGTTTGGCTAAAAAAAAAAACAACAAAAAAAACAAAAAAAAAACAATAAAAACTGAGTAATGGAAGCAAAACCTCCATGCATCTGTCTAAAAGATTGCGATCAAAGCAGAGGAGATAAGCAGCCGAGAGCGCGCTATATCTATTGCTGCCTAAAACAGCCAAAATGTGTCTCTACGGTCCAATCTCAACCCGAGCTATTCTCAACACCCAAGCAATTTCCGAACCAGAAAGGCAATCAAAGACTTAAAGCCAGGCACACATTGTAAATAGGTGCAGAAGCCCATCTGTAGTGATCCAGCAGTCCCTCCTGCACCAGCGTGCTTCCAGCGCCAGCCTCTCTGTGGCACAAGCCAATTAACTGTTTGATTCAGAGCCGAGGATGAACACCCTAATTGATTACATGGCGATAGTCAATTCAATTATCAATTTAGACACAGAAGGCTTAGCAGGGATGCAAAACTATGGAGTGCTGAGTCCTTCAGTGTCTTAGAATCACAATCCCTGAGTGTGCTGAAATGCAAAAAGAGAAAGAAAGGGAACACGAAAAAAAGAGGAAGAGCCTGTTTACTTGCTGTCAGGGACTTATACTTCATCGTCTCTCTCACCTTAACACAAACAATGTTGAGAAAATCACAATTAAAGACACTATATACTACTTATTTTAAAAATTACTGAAATTATTAATGAATTTGAAAGTAGGCATATATGGCAAATGAGGCACCACCTTATCAACACCTGCTTAATACTGTCAGTAAACATTTTGCTGCCAAGTAAGCCCCAACACATAGAGGCATGGATCTCATTAGATCCCCAAAGATGCGCTGTGGTGTCTGGCTCCAAAATGTTAGCATAAGAGCTCCTACATCATGCAAAATGCTTCCTGGGATTTGACTTTTTATTGATTTGATTGAGATCATGGGATTCTGGAGGTCAGCGTCACCGCCATAACATCATTGCTGTACTTCATTAACCATTTTTGCTTTGTGACAATCTGCATTGTCCGGCTGAAAGAGGCCACAACCATCAGGAAATATAATTTCCACATAAGTGTATAAATATTCTGGAATACAGTTTAGGTAGGTGCCTAGAATCCACATAAATCCCAGCAGAACCTTGCACGAGCCCTCACACTGCCTCCGCAAGCTGCTTCCCATAGTGCATCCAAGTGCCATGGGTTCCCACGGTAAGCAATGCTAAGGCGCACAGGCGTTCACATGACATTAAGGAATATGTGATCCAGAAGACTACAAAATGTTCTTGCAATGAGTGTATTTGTCCTTGATTTGAGCAGGTAAATAAGATTATCTGTCAATGGAATAAGATTTTTGCAATTAAAATAGGAACAATTGATCTGCACTGTTATTTCAAGTGCAGTATATCTAATTATCTTATTTTATGGGTAAGAATACTCATTCCATTGCCAGATAATCTTATTTACCTGCTCTAATCAAGGACAAATAAACTAATTTCAAGAAAATGTTACCAACCTTTTTTGCAGTATAAGTTTCATAGTTCTATTGCTGGCTACAACTATCCCATGCTCAGTTTGTCCCCATTGGCTATTTTCTTTGTCCTCTCTCTGAAGGAGGTGATTCATTCTATGAAGCATAATGGTCCTTCCTCCTGTTTAAAACTGTACCAAGGATTTTCAAAAAAAATCAAGCATTGTCACTGAGCCAAGTCTTCTGTCTACTTTGAGCCCTTTGATCAATATTGTTGGTACTCCAAACAATCTTCTTAGATCCCAGAGCTTTTCCAATCAAGGTGTTCTTATGGCACCAATCTCATTAGATTGGTGCTTTGTGTGGGACCAGAGTTATGGAATAGTCTTTACTTAAACACTAGGGTGGATGTATTTTTATATATTTATTTATTTACTGTATTTGGGTTCCTTACCATTTCCCTCATTTCATATTAGTCTTATCTTCTGTTTGTGAAAACAACTTTGTTCCAAAAAAAAAAAAAAAAGCTTTGCTTACTATACTTCTATTAGGAGGTTTTGATGCCTATATCTCCATTGTTGGTACTTTCATCAGTGGAACAGGGTCATCTTGAGCCCTGTGACTGGTGTGGTCGCTCATGCTTTTCATGGGCATTACCCACCGCAGGTCTAGAAGAGCCACAGTGAGGACAAAATACTTATTAAATTGCCTAATATATAAACAGTATTTTATACTTTACAGTGGTTATATTGCTATGCCTGATTAGTGTATAATTAGTATGTGGGTACAGAATGCATTTAAATTACTCACAGAGAATAAAGAAAGAAGTGTTAAAACTAAAAAGAAAACGACATTAGCTCACCCACAGGTGTTAATATAATTAATACTCCACTCCACCTTTTGGGAACATTGGAATCACATGAAAACAAACCCTCTTTTCCTCAACCAACTGTGTGATTTTGTTTTGTTTTCTCAGTCACGAAAAGCTGCTCTGTTCAATCAGGCTGTGGATGAGCTAATGAAGTCTCAATGTGCTGCCTGCATGTGGGGTAATTTCCCTAGATGGCTTTTTGCCTTACTCCTTCTGGTTCTGCCGGAAAAGACAGAAGATCAACACCTAAATAGACGGATGTCCTTCAGCCCACATCAACTTCCCTAGATTACTCACAAGCTGTTCTGTGGGTGTCTGAGCATTATAGGGCCATCAATATGTCCATCCTGATGGACCCTTAATCGTTATGAGTTACTAACAAGGAGAATCTGAAACTTGTACTGAATGCTAATGTAAACTATTTGTTTCCTTGTTTACACATGGAACAAAGAATAACTGAAGTTATGTTAAATATCATTTTAATAGGGTGGTTAAAGTGATGCTCACATGATCATAGCAGTACTAGTGATTCCATTTTAACCACCGTGTATGGTGTATACAAAATTTTTCATTGAAACCACAAAATAGTACCTAACTGCAAAGTAGAAGGAAAGGGGTTTGCAGTTTAAGCCAGTACAAATCTGAAAAGTGTGACATTCTGAATGTGTTAATAATTTAAAAAACAACTTTTTGCTGCAAATACAACTTTTTACCCATTCTTCTTTGCAAAATAGCTCAAGCTCAGTCAGATTGGATGCGAAGCATCTGTTATGCAGAATCAGACCGAGGACACAAAATTCAAGCTCGACATGGTGTTGCATTTTAAAGTTTCCTTAATAATGACAGAAATCCTCTGCAGGAGCAAGCTGGGTTCAGGTGATACTGAGAGCTGGCTACTCACTGCGGAGGTGTCAGGCATGATGGCTAGATCACAGTCCAGGGAACAGGCTTGGGTCATACATGGTTGTTCAGAAACAGGGCAGACAGGAGCAAGGTGGTGGCACAGGGGTAGTGCGCGCGACTCATTTACGGAGGCCTCCCTCCTTGACGTGGCCAACCCGGGATCAACTCCTGCTTCGTCGAACCTCTGTCACATATCTTCCCCTTCTCTCTCATAAACCTATTTTCTGTTTGTCCACTTTGAAACAAAGGCTGCAGAAAAGAAAAAAGAAAACGGCAGGCAAATCCAGAGTCTAGGTAAGGTCCACAAATTAGAAAGTTAGTAGGAGTCTGACTGGGAAATCCAAGAAACACGAAATAAGGTCTTGACAAGGTAATCAGCCCTAAAGGATCGCTGGACATCTACTAACTAGAAGATGTGTATGCTACAATATGCTTTGATCCAAAACCTTAAATTGTAGCTCTGGCTGTATGTTTATCATTGTTGTCCAGCTTGAACGTGAGCCACCAAGTCTAAAGTATTTTGCTGTACTACTCTGTAATTAGTGCCAATCATCCTTCCATCAATTCTGCCCAGCTTTCTAAGGCCACTGTAGGAAAACATTCCCACAGCCAATTGCTGCTGCCACCATGTTTCACTTTGAAGATGGTGTGTTTATACTATTTAACACACAACCTTTTTCATGTCAGCCATAAGGTGTATTTTAGTTTAATATGACTGGAGTAATTTTTACCTGTGTTTACAGTATCCCTAAATGGCTTGTTGGACATTTTTAGGGAAAGGGTCGACTTTCTTCTTGCTCTCCTTCCATAAAGCCCAGATTAGTGGAGTTCATGATTAATGTCCATGACCTGTACTTAATGTAGCTGGAAACCATAGCTTTTAATAAGGGGTATCAAAGTAAAAGGGGATGAATATAAATGGAGGCAACATTTTTCAGATTTTTATTTTTAAATAAAAAAAACAGGATTTCTTCCACTTCACATTGGTGCATTGCGTTATTTAGTTTGCGGTTGCAATGTGGCAAAATGCGAAAAATCCTGTTATGTGTGTAAAATAAGAGCATTTCAAACTATGCTCAATTTGAATGATGGAATGGTCTCTTTCGGATTGCTCGGGGACGAGCTGATAATTTCCCCCTGATTAAATAATCAGGCTTGAGTGCACCACAGAGAGACTTTGTCTTGATATTTACATATCTACACAATCTGGGTCATCGTAAACAAAATGAAAATCCCGTTGCACATGTGGTGAAGAGCTGGTTGTTTTTTCAGAATAGAGGGAAGGGGAGGTGGATAAAACTTGGACGTTTAAAATTTTGAACAACATTTAGCTGTAATGAAACAAATTGGATGTTCCCACTGGCACACATGCACCGGAGCATTACCCAGGGCAAACAGTAGCCTTTACTTCCGTATGCCGGCTGACAGAGGAAAAACTCCATTTTAGCCATCACAACCCCCTGCCAGGCACTGATGACTGTTCACACAGTGACACATAAGCTACACCCTATTTCCTATTAATAAGAAGCGACCCCCCCCCCCCCACACACACACACACACACACACTCTTGCAGCTCACGACAGCAACAAGGTGACAATAGTTTTCCGCAGACTGCAGTGTCACTAATTTTAACAATTATTTAAAAACGGTGCTGGAGACAGAAGGTGTGCCACAGAAAGTTCTCCATCAACCTGACAGGGTTTTTCCAAAAGCAGCGTGAAGCATTTAAAGAGCCAGCGCATGTTCGAGTAGGACAGTGTGCAGCAGGAGGTTGCATGGATGTAAAGCACTACAATTGGTCGTCCCAGATGGTCGATTGCCCCATGGCTGGTGGGAGGGCTACAGCCTTTATCTATAGCAGACGTTAGGTCTTAATATTATCTGCAGAGTCTTGCTCCAAGCCCGGGGCCCTCTGGGTTGAAGTTTCCAGAAAAGAAACAGCAGACTGTCCCAGGGCAGGAACTATTCCATGCCTCTCGTCAGTCTTTTTTTTTTTTTTTCTGCAAATGAAAAGAAAAGACCTCACTGACATGTAGGCAGCTGTCATTCTCACTATGTTCTCTTGGCAAGCATTTTACCAGTAACTCCCTCTCACACATATCCAGGAATCCTTCCACACTCTGATATGCACTAATTCCCCGGCATGGCTTCTTCCTCCTTTGTGGACTGAAGCTGGTCCAAAGCATCAGCAGTATCGGAGGGGCTTACAGAGGAAGAGAGTAAAAATCACTGTCGAATGAGGAGGTCTTGTGTTTAGGAATGACATGGAGAAACAAAGAGAGACCAGAACACAATAATTTAGAGCTTTCGTAATCAAAGTGCTGCCAACTCGATAATACTCCGCTCTAATCTGTTTCTGTCATCTTTTCTGGACAAAGGTAACCAGGGTTACTGCTCAATTTACATGTCAAAACTTTGTGTTTTAGGCATGGACTCTGCAAAATTAAGAGACTGTAAGATGGACAGATGGAAAAGGTATACAATGAATTATGGGAAACGGATGGAAGGATAAATCAGTAAATGTGCTTAATGGGCAAACAGATGCATTTATAGACAAAAACTACAACATTTACACAATGTGACAGGAAATAAAGTCTGGAAATGTAAATATGTTTTCTTGTTTTGCTTTATTTTTCTATACTTTCCCAGTCCTGATAAAGTTAGACAAAATTCCAGCCATTTCCAGACAGCGTTGGAACCCTTAGTAACTGTGAGATGAACTGAAACAAACCAAGTTGTGATGTCAGACATGGGAGGGCTGAATGAGTAACCAGTGCAGTGAAGAGCTGTCCTCCACAAAAAGCGATGGCGAGGTCTAGATTTAGGACAACGAGGCTGCTGTTGTAATTCTTGACAGTGTCCTTCACAATGGCACCTTGTTACTACTCAAATCTCCAGGAAGCCGTTTTTCAGAGCAGGCTGGGCGAGCGTCAGTGTGTGTTAGAGTCATAGCGAGTAGGGGTGATTCTTTCATCCTTTGACCCAGATTTGAGGCAAAAAATGAACAGGGGACATAAGAGACGTAGACCTCCCTGCGGAGCTGGGGTCATATGCAACCTGAGCAGAGAAGCACACCGGCACGGCCGGTCGAGCAGATAACACTATTAGGCATGCACACAATTCACACAGACATACAGATCACATGTTTACAATAATGCCTGCATTCTTCCATGCTATCTTTCTCACTTATGGAAATAAAAAAAAGGTGTTCCACATCCAAATTCTGTTAGACACACTTCTCACAGCTCCTATGACAGGCCTATTTTTATGTATGCATACACAGTCAATGCATTTCAATAAGGGAACACATAAGGATGCCTACATAGACGTACAGGATGGAATATTTCCAACACTGAAGTATGAAGACTGTCCTAAATATTATTTACAGCAAGAAATTCCATTCTGATTCATGATGAGGCACCTGGCATTGTTGAGTATTTTTCAGAAATATAGAATTGTGATTTTATTGGCATTTTTTATTGAAAATATATATTTTTTTAAAAAGCAAAAGCAGTGGCTGAAAGACTGTTGTTGAAACTTACCATCGTGACCCGCTAAACTGAAACCCATGTCTCCCTCACATTGATTCAGACAGGCAGATTGTATCAGAGATCCCTGCAAAAAAAAAAGCACAGATGAAATACTGATTGGTAAAACGGCAATTTATAAAGCTGGAGAAACATTTTTTGTAAGTTGAATCCACATTGAGTGAAGTTTAACCCCCAGAATGAGCAGAATTACCAGTCTCATTTCAATACAGATAGGAAGCGAACTAGCCAGAGCCTGCTATTTTAACAAACTAGTCTCTATGCAAAGATTGTAAGCAGAGTTGAGAAGATGTCAGGGAAGCGTTGTTAGGTAATTATAGCAGCTTTCTCAAAACCTAGATAACCCTATATGGGAGTAGAGAATGCTGCACTGAAGAAGAGCCAAGGCAACTAAATGTTTTGAACAACAGCATCTTGATGTTTATTGTTGAGTAAGCCAGCATAGGACACAGTCCTAATAATGTAGGGCATGCTGAACTCATAAAATGTAGTGAGAATTTTAAGCTTACAGCTGGAACTGTTTTTATTTCTTCACATTGATCTGAAACATGTTTATTACAATTCAATTGAGTTTATTCATATGGATCCAACATATGCTATCTCAAGGCACTTTTCAAAGTCATTACAATTAAATTATAGAGACAGACTGGTTAAAATCTTTCTAAGGACACGCAGCAAATTGCATTGCGTCGCTGACTGCTGACTGTTATCGAGTCATTGAGGAGAATTCACTCCTCCTGGACGAGCATTTAGCATCAAAACAATTTTTAGATAACAGGCAGGTATGTTTCTAAGCACAACTTTATTAAGTCGACATGTGGTCTGTTATACTGAAACATTTTTAGTTGTATTTTCATAGAAATCTATTGAGAATTAATACACTTTTGAATACTCTGTAATTGAATTGTTCATTTTTGACACAGCCACAGAAAAATAAAAGCCAAGTAGAGACAAAAAAAAATGGAATTTGAGGGAAAAGAAATTAATAGACACGCTCACACACAACTAAGCTTTCCTAAATGAAATTGGCACTGCGACACTGCAGACACTACGTGGAACCCAGCAGAGCTGAAATAGAGCCCAACTCAAAGAAAACACGCCTTATATTCTTCATTATAATAGTGGGTATTTATCCACCGCTCCACAAAGCAGTGGCTCTCAGTTTTGTTCCATCCTGAAACGTCCTCTGAAGTCCAGGGATCTATCTCACTTGGTGCTCTTTGGTGCAACCGGCCCAATCTGCGCTGAAGGTGAGAATAGCAGCCCGTCAAATGAGCACCACACCAAGGCAGTACTGGTGTATTTTATGCCTTAAACCCCTCTGACAGACTTTTGCATCATCACTACACCCAATAAGCTTTAAAGTCAGGTAACCCATTCTTAAGTTGAACAATACGGTGCTGTTATGACCTTACTTGGTGGCTCAGAGGATGACCATTAAAATCCCACCTGAGTGATCAGATCACAGTTACCCATTTTACATGCAAATTCACACACAGAACATCATGGATTGGGCTGTCAGCTGAACAATAACCTGTTCATTAAAATGTCGACAGGCCTTTCTGTAACATCCCACAGCTTGAACAGCTTTATTATTCAGACGCCAATACAGCTGAGATTCACGGTTTGGCATCACACACCCTTATTAGTTGACACAGATAGAAGGAATAATAGTAACCGGATGTTCCACATGTTGAGATTTTGAAGTTTGTAGGACTCATTTTACTATGCAGTGAGCTAAGAAAATTAGATTTGCTCTAAGAATTACAAAAAGTAAGTTACATAGTGCAGAAAAAAAGAACCCTGACTCATATATCTCCCTGATATCAAATCCATAAATTTTCGACTTCTAAGATAAATTGTAAGATTATGCAAACACAATCATATCTTTTTTATTTTAATACAGTGTCTTGAATGGGTTCTAAACCATAACAGGGCAAGTGTCCACACATTAAGGTTTAGCCAAGGGAGTAAATTGTTCTCCAATCTCTCGTTTCCAAGAACATTTGTGATTTTCTATGGCCACTGGGCTGTCTGCATTGTTTCCTCTCAGTAGATACAACTTAAATTTGATGTAATAACCTGCAGTGAAGTCAGTGTGGCTGAAACGGTCCTATGAAGAAAAATAAATTGCCCTTGTATGAAAGGCAGTTGTTTCCAAAGCAGGAACATGAAAGATACTAATTGATTAAACACAATCATAAACAATTTGAAATAAAGGTCAATGCATATTTTAGTTTGTTGATGGGAGAACTAGAATTATTTCAATATGGGATACTATTAGGTTTATAGAGAAATTTTCAGGAACAAAACACAAAATCCTTAGAGCCCAAGGGTAAAATTGCATTTGTTATGACCAGGATGCACCACAAACACAATACTGGATTTGTGCCAGTGTAAAATATGGTCGCTCCCCTACAACCAGATGGTCCCTCACTTCTGACCACCATCCTCCTATTTCTCGCTCAAATCTTTCTCCCTCCAACAGCCTCCCACGTCCCCCTCAGGTTGGGTAATAGCTAAGCGCTGTCATTTAAGAAACTCAACTTTGTGCCTTAACCAATTCTGCGGTCACATAAAAGAGAAAAATATAATTTTTTTCTGGGAAATGAGTGACAGTCTTTGGCCAGGCTACTACAACTACTACTTATGACCACCGAAATCCCTTAAGGTGCACTTCTTGTTAGAGGTGACAAGTCAGCTTGGAAAAGAAAGCCATTACCCGAGAAGAAAGGTATCTGACAGCCTCCTGCCGGTATAGATTGAAACCAAATACAATGGCTGCAAGCAAAGTAGTTACTCTGGGAAATCTAATAGTGCCATTTCCTTTGCTTTGCTGATAATTCGGGTGAAGTTTTCTTTACCTTTTGTTGAGAAATGTCTTTTTTTCCCCCTTCAGATTAGAAGAACATATTTTTTTTGCAGTCCATCACATTTTGAAGATCAAAGATCAGTCAACACATAGGCATCTTACATCATTCCTATAACATTTAATTTCAAAAACTAATAAAAAAAAAAGAAAAGAAATGGCTCCTGACCTACTTAGTCATTTCAGTCGTCCTTTAACCCTGCTCCCGTCTCACAATAGAATGGTGAAGCCTGGGAGATTGACCACATGGTTTGGGCCTGAGCTGCAATGCACAAGGGCAAGGGAGAAAGAGGAAAGTTGTGGGTGTTCAGAGGAATAAAAGTCCCTTTCTTCTCCTCCCTTGCCTCTTTCTTTGAGCCAGAACAGAGAGTTGCCACGGCGATGAGGTTGGTCCGTCTCACACGGCGTGGTCTGGGAAGAGCAGCAGCTTGCGTTGACATTTACTAAGGCCAGAGGAAACAGAGACAATACAGCAGGGAGACACACAGACACGCACACACATCGAGCAAGGGAGAGGAGACTGCAAAGCGTTTGAAAATGGCAGGTGCATGAAAGGGGATGGGATAAACTGTGACACCTGAAAAAGCTCAGGGTGGACACAGATACACGCAGAGAACTGGCGTTCTCTGTGTTTATGTAAACCTTTTATCTTTTTTCTCAGTCTTCAATCCTGCCCAACTTCTGTCCCTGCCCTCCTTTTCATTTGGCTCTCATTTATACTCTGCCAGTGAGTTGGGAAGCCAGCGTGCAGTTCTGTCCTAATCACATTTACAGCCAAAATCCTGCAGAAAACTAGTGCAAAGGCATGAGGACAAGTAGTCAAACCCAAGAATACTCTCACAAACCCATGAATGCAAAACTGTAATAATTCTGCTGAGAGGCAAACTAGCAAGATGCCAACAGCTTTAGAAACCAAAACGAAGAAAGATCCAACGCAGCAACGGGATAGCTGACCAGCACTTTACATTGCAGATTGGGAAAGTTGGAGCCCCCACATATATACAGTGAAATGCAGAAGTATTCATGGTCTGAACTAACCATCCCCACCTTGAATGAGTGATTCAATTATGGTGGTAGCATCATGCTTTTGGATGTTTTTCTTCACCAGGGACTGGAAAAGACATGGATTCATGTACACTGATAGCAATCCTGGACAGCTACTTGCCAAAGGCACCATAATATTTGAGACAGAGGCAGAACTTTAACTTGAAATGCATAAGAAATGTAATTACACATAGGTGGCTGCATGTGATTTATTCTCAGAATAAATCCAGCTATTGAAGACCTCAAAGGTTAGTTAGAGAGCACTGATTAAGAAAACATAATTTAAGGAACAGACCAGATTGATTATGGAGATGTTTGAATCAGCAGTGTTTAAAAATAAATAAATAAATGTCCCAATGATGTTCCAAAACATTTCATGGAAATTAACCCCCTTGGATCCATACCAGGGCAAAAGGACTGAATCTTGAGCCAGCCCAGGATCCTGATGAAGGAGAAAAAGACTCCAGTAAGAATAAGTATAACAAAAGTAAATAACGCTTGACAATGCTGGCCTGATTATGACACTAGAAGAGCTAAGAACCTGACGTCTCTTCACTGGTTCTCTGCTCCATTTAAGCTCCTCCTGATTAGTCTGCATGAGCAACAACTGCTGGACCGCCCCTACCTGTAACACCTTGCAGAGAAGTGGTGGCACAACCATTGAAATCAGGCAGAAATCCAAAGCCTTCAAGCCTGTGGTTCTGTTGAGGCCACAGTCTGTTGGGGACGAAGCAGCCAAAGCAGATGTTACAGGCCTGCTTTGATTGCACAGATTGAAATAGTTTTGAAGCTTCAGACGCTGACCTGAACAATTTTATTGATACTGTGACATCATATGTGAAATCATGTGTGTGCAGTGAATACCTTTTGCATATGCAACAACAACAGGTTGAATAATGGTCCACGTCACTGCTGAGGGAGCTGCGTAGGAACAAGGCAGAGGCTAACAGCTGTGGTGACCAGGCCCTGTATAAGCATGGCAGAAACAAACTGACCAAGGAGATCAGGGCAGCTAAGAGTAGCTACAGAGAGAACCTAAAAAACGGCTTCTCTGGTAATCAGTGATCAATGCCTACAGGACCCCATCCATGCACCCTGAGCAGAATCCTTGTCCGCCAGACCTTAACAGCTTCTACTGCAGGGTTGAAAAGTAGCGGTGTCAAACCACCCTTTCTCTAAACCTGAGATGGTCCTCACATATAAACACTGATGTGAATTGTGGTTTGGTGTTACAGACTCTCGATTTTTATCTTAAATCTGTTTCCTGTGACATTTCTCTGTTTCTAACACATAAGCACGTTTAAAATACATTCTCTGTTCCTGCACTTCACTTTTTGGGAACTCCTTGCGTTTCACACGGTTTACTTTTTCTTGCCGCGGTAAGAGCAGTGCTGTATAGAGAGAGAGAGTTACAATAGACTTTGAACTCGCCGACACCTGGCCACGTAGTACATGTAGCTCTCAATAGTTCCAAACCTCTCAGCGCTGTCAATAAGTTTGAGCGGCTTCTGCCAGGACAGAGCAAAAAACGACTAATTTCTCTTTCCTCCTCGTAATTATTGACCAGTAATGTGCTCTGATTACTTCACTGACTGCATTTCATTAAAGTATATTTATAATAGAATGGTTTATAATAAAGTTTTGTGTGTAAAGCAAACCAAACAGCAGTAATATTACCAGTTTTAAAGCTCTTTCAGTTCTTCTCTGCATGTTAACGTGGGAATGGTAAATGGACTGAACTCATATAGCTTTTTTCCAGTCAGCGGGAATGCTAGACCGTGTCCTCCAGCTTTATCCTGCTCCAGCTCACCTTCAGTTCTGCATCGTTTAACAAAGCATGAATATCACTGTTTTCAGGACTTACTCTTATATTTCCAAAAAAAAAACAACAACAAAAAAAACATTTTTAGCAGATATCAGTCTGTTTTATCTGGTGTCAGAAGGAAAATCAACTGAATGATAGAAGTGATCTAAATTATTTTAAAAAAGTAATTTTAAATAACCAAAAAAGATCACATTAAAAAGCATTGAAGGAGAACTTAACACATAAAAAAATGTATCCAGTCCTACGAAAGTTGACTATGAAAAAATGATTTTGTCATATTTTTACCAAACATCAGATGAAGGCCACTGGCATAAAGATTGGATGGAGCAAATGCAAATAAAAATGAAACAGACAAATTTGTTTTTCAGCGTGCTCAACAGGCTACAAGCTTCTGCAGGATATGAGTCTTTCTCTCCATGTCATCAGAAACCAGCAAAGACTGCAACACATTGAGCCGGAACCAGGTGTCTTAACTCAGGAGGAAATGCGTGGATCTGCACCTGGGGATGGGCGAGGCTTTTTGGATGTGACATTGCTTGGGCATAGAGGAGAGCAGCAACACATTAATGTGTTTTTATGATGGCAGGAAGCACAACAAGATGGAAGCAAGTGGTGTCTTCCAATTTCCGTCATTAATTGGGCAAATTACAAGCCAATCATCCTAGAAATAATTGAGAGAGCAGCTTCCATGGGACTTTTTGTGGTAAATATCACATGGGCCCTCCAACTCTAGCTTTGTGGTGGCTTTTGGAGTGGGCCACAAATAAATGTATGTCCAACACCCAGCAAGACCAAATAAAAGGCTGGGAAAATGTTGATACAATGTTCAGTCGACAGATGACTGTTCACACCGTGCCTGGTTCTGCTGGAGGTTTTCTTTCATTTTAAAGGGGAGTTTTCCCCTTTCCAATGCAAAGAGGCTTAAATTGAAGACAACCAGACTTTCGTTTGTTTTCGTTCGTTTCCTTTTTGTTGTTGCAATGACCTGAATAATTGAGAAATTGCACAGGCATGTTGCGTTACAATTTCGCCCTGCGATACACTGGCGACGTGTCCAGGGTGTACCCGGCCTCTCGCCCCTTGACCGCTGGAGATTGGCACCAGCAACCCTCGCAACCCCACAAGGGATAAATGTGTTAGAAAATGGATGGATGGATGTTGCATTACAATTTGGAAAAGATACCCTCAAGTTGGTGCAAGAGTATGAGCGTATTTCCAGAAAGCTTGCTGATTTCAAAATCCTCATTCGGTGGAGTTTCAGTCTGAGATGCAGACACCAAAAACTGGTCCCTAACAGCATACGCCTCAGGCCCTCCATCAAAGGAGACAGAGCGGAACAGATCATTCTGAGGACACAAAGCCAGCTTCTGAGTGAATGAATGAGACAGGTTCATCTCACTCTTGATGCACTCTACATTGAAAAAGACTCCTGGATAGGTGTCGAAACATCTTCAGAAAGAACTGAACGAAAGTCTTGTTGCCTCCTATTTAAGCCTGTTTGCAGTTGCGATTACCTGGATAACTGAGAATTTGCACAGGTACGCTCCTCTCCACTATTGCGTCATGCATGATCAGTATGAGGGATTGCTGCAAAGCCATTGACAATACAGACGACTATCCACTGTGGCTCTACGCTCTTTAATGAGGAGTGAATGCTGTTTGTCAAGAATCGATGCAATCTGCTGGGTTTTCTTTAGATAGAAATCTTTTTGACCAATCTATCTGTATGATTTGATTGAATTTGACTTTGTCAAGTGCCTTGAGGTGACATGTGTTGCGAATTGGCGCTATATAAATAAAACTGAATGGAATTGAATTCTGAAGGATGCCCAGCTGAGGTAAACGTTCCACAGGCTCAAACAACATTACCTGGAAGACTATTTAATGTATGTTAAATAATGGACTTTGGAGCAGGACACTGAATACAGTTTAGGTTCATAAAAGACATAAGTTGAATAAGTTGGACTTTTGGGTTTTTTGTTGGGGTCTGTCTGGACATTTTGTGGGAGAAGTGGAGTTTCCTGGGAGAGGTCGACAGTTTCTGTGGATTGACAGCTGGTACTTTTTAGTAGCTTGCTGGTATTGAGGATCTCTTTGTTGTTTCGAGCAAGGAGCATGTGGTGAAGTGTCAGGGTGAGAGGGTGGACAGGCAGGTGAATGTGAAGTAAATTATTGAATGGAAGAAGTAGTTGTTCTCAGGTTCTATTGTTTAGGGGAAATCCTATTAAAGGTTGTCCACAGAAACATGAAACGCATGAAACATTTTTAAAACGATGCTCTGGTAGGATGAGACAAAATTAATAATTTCATCCTAGTTGTAAAACACCACCAAAACTAGGCTGGGGGGTTCTCTGTTGAATGGCATGGATTATACCAACGCACATCCATGTATTAAAATGACCTAGTCAAAGTCCAGACATCTAAACAAGAATATGTGCCAAAAAAATGATGTTCACAGATAGTCCCCCATCAAATCGGATTTGTGCTACATAGTGCAAAAGGGGCTATACTATCTAGATGTGCAACTATGGTAGAGACGACAAAAGAACTTGAAAATTGATGGAAGTTGTTGGTTTAATTTGAAAATTGTAAGTGTGACAAAGATCAAGGGGAATTGATACTTTTGCAAAGAGCTGTATATCATTGAGTATGTGTGTGGTCTCCCTTGTTGTCCAATCTTTGATGCTTGAATTTTCCAAATGTTTTCCATTTTGATTGATGCTTTGATGATCACAAAGCACACAGGATGACAAAAACAGTTTTCTGCTTTTGTCAGAAGATGTTCGAACATTCTGTTTTTGATTGAGGGGAGCCAACGGGCAGCTATCATCACATAGAAGAAAGGGAATAGGTAAAAAGGAAATTGATGCAATATTGGTTTAAGAACATATGATCCAAAAAAAAAAAGATTAAAAAAAACAGTCGGACTGTAAACATGTTTTTTTCCCTTATGGATCAGTTGGCATAAAACCCGGAGAGGCAGCAAAAGCAGTAAAGATTGATCAGAAACTTACCAGAGTGCAAGTGATGCAACATTCAAGTAGGTGATGACATTTTTTTGAATCAATATATGTGACTGGAGAAAACCTTAAGGAGACTATGCTAATATGTGCTGAAATACACAAGATCCCTCATTGTCAGCTGTGGATAAACTCCATATCCCTAAAACCAAAGCTCTAGAGTGAAATTCACCCTTATTTTCTCCGTCTGAATCAGCACAATTTAATTAAATGCAACTTCTTTGGGAATAGCTTGAGTTGCCATTATGCAGACCAAAACACGCACGCACAAATGCACACACACACACACACACACACACACACACACACACACACACACACACACACACACACACACACACACACACACACACACACACACACACACACACACACAGAGAAGCATACACATGTGCACACAAGCATAGTTCTACCAACACAATAACAAAACTTTTCTGCTTACTTGAGATGCCTACATTAATGTTTCCTTCAGATCATGCCTGTGATTAGTCTGTTATACTAAATGCATGAGTGGAATCTGAAAAGCTCAACAGCAACATGTTTAGGAATAAAATAAATAATTGCCACAGTGATGATGACAGTACTCTGAATATACTGAGGACTATGCTCTTCTTATCTTCATACAGAAAGACATGACTGACAAAAACATATTATTTGAGCAGTCATTAGCAATCCAGTCACGGTATTCACAAAGACATTTAAAACTAGCTAAATTTAGAAGAAAAAAAAATATTATATTTTTTTAATAAGTGTATCATCTATTTATCTTTACAAAGCTTGCCCATCTGCTCAGCTGATCCCTGGCTCCTGAATAAATGAAGAAAAACAAAGAGAAAAATGCTCCCAAAAAAAGACATCAAATATTGCACAATTTTGTAATAGACATTAAAATGTTATTTTGTTAAATTTATTCTTTATTATTTTCAGTTTGAGTTAAACTTGTGGGGAGCTTATGATTGGTAAACTGAATGGGAAACAAAGTCAATAAAAAAAGATTATTTTATAACTTCAAACAAACTCTTGTATTGTTCATCGTGTGCTTGCTCCAAAACACAATCGCTATCCAATCACCATCCAGACACAATACTTGGGCAATTCTCTTAATATACAGTCAACATTATTATTTCCTTGTAATTAAGAAACACTGTCAATATGTCATTTTGTTTATATATCGTGAAAGCTTGATACTATTTCTTTTCACATATAATAGGATATTTATGCTGTATAGTTCAAATAAAAAACACATTTATCTGAGAACAAAACATATATTAAAAAAGCTGCAAAAACCCAGTTGAATGAATGTGCATTAAACATTGTTGACTTTACATCTGCTATCAATTATAGTAAGTCAGGCAAAAAATTGGGAAAATGGGGGGAAACAGTTAATTATGGACATTTCTGGTTATCTTGAACAAGTCTCTGGTGTTCACCTGGACTGTGGAGATTGCCCTACTCTGCCTCTCATCACCATCCTCAACAACACTATCTATCTATCTAGGACTTAAACACAAAAATTTAGGCTTTTACCTTTAAGTCTGTGCTAGAAAGCTCTATTAAATTTGTATGCATCTATCACTATTTTTATTTCTGAACAAGATTTTTCAGTTTTGTTGACAACAAAGATGGGGGGCATACGGGTGCATCAGTAAGCAGCTGAACCAACAGATACACAAGAGCTTTGGAGATGGATAGGGTTTTGAGAAAATAAGCTTAGAGACTGGGTTTTACAGACTGATTTTTTATTTCATTTATTCACTGTCTTTAAAATCAAAAGCACAATATACTCAACTGTGTGCTTTAACAAAAGACTTTACACATTTGTTTCCTTGGTGTGGGCTATGAAATTCATGGACCTTGATGTCAAAACTCACTTAACCTTGCATCTTGTAGCAGCATCAGCTTTTCACCTTTAAATTTCTATTCATCCTGGGATTTGCAAGCTCTGCTATGTAAAGTGCAAAAGCTTTTTGGAAAAAAAAAAGCCTTGGTTCAAATTTGAACCTCAATTTTTGACTTTTGTAAGCTATGTGAAGGATGAATTGTCAGTCAAGTGTTTTAATACTTTTGTATGCATACCGTGAGCTCTTAGGGTTGGTTTTAAGCACTACCATGTGTGACACATTGTGACTTAAGGCTTTTTGAGGATGATTTCTGTGCAAATTTTCAAGCTAGTCTTGGAAGGCGCATGTCGAACAAAAAAGATAGTTGGAAATGGTATCTCATGCAGCATCCTAAAACTAGGTGTAATAATGACATGTAATGACAAAGTACTGAGACATTAGAGATATTTTATTATGACCCGAAGAAATATGGGAGGAAAACAGCACGATGTATCTTTGTTAATCACAGCACTTCAACAGTACGAAACAATATATATCTCTTGATTCTTTCACATTTAGTCACATCTAAACCATAATCTTTAGTATATTTTAAAAAGTGTTTTTGGATCAACAGGTAAGGCACAAGTCTACATTGAAAAAACAATGCGTTTTTTCAAATAAAAATCTTAAAAGTGTGACATGCTTTCAATTCCCATGAGCCAACATTTTATAGAATGCCCCTATAACAGGTCCAAATTTTTAAGGCCATGTCTCTACAAGCTTTCCATATCTAAAAATGTATAGTTTTGTGAATTTTTTTATTATTTAGAATTAGAATGCCTATTTAATTATGATGCCTCGTGTTCAGTAGGATTGGAGCAATTTAAAATTATATTTTAAATTTAAATTCTGGATATTCCCTGGGAAATAACAACACATGAATATGCTTGAACCATTCCCTAATAGCTCCATCTGTATGTTTAGGGCTGTTTCCCTCCTGGAAGGCAAATGTTCTACCCAGTTTCAAGTTTTTTTTTTCCAGCCTCTAACAGTTTTTTTTTAAAAAAAACAGCACTGTGTAACTTTTAGCCTTTAGGGGGCACCAGACCTGTAATTTTCAAGTTGAGCGCTGTTGAAGGCCACTGGCATCACTCCGCTGTTGCTAAATTAAACAGTCTCTGTGTTTTGGAATCTGATAGCAGACCACTTTGGACCAGCAGATTGAGAAATCAAGTTATTTGATAAAGAAAAGGGCACATTCACCCCTCTAGATTATACTCAGTCTCCCATTGAAACGGGGATGGAGAGGACAAAGCAGAGCCAAGGGAGAATCAATTAATATATCTCAAATTAAGCTAATACTTGGGTCAAAAGTTACTCGGTGCTGCTTTAAGCATCGACTTGTATTAAGCTCAATCCATTTTCCCATTTGACCATATTTCATGTCCCTGTTGATAAAAAGCATCTACACAGCATACTTCTGCTGCCACCATATTTCACTGTAGAGATTGTGTATTCAGGGTGATGTGCAGTGTTAAGTTTCTGCCACAAAGAGAGTTTTGCATCTAAGCCCAAAAAAGCTTAGTTTTCCTCTCATCTGGCCAGAGCGCCTTCTTCGACATGTTGCTGTGTACCCTGTACGACATGTAACAATGTTTACTTTTAATGGCTTCCTTTAAACAATGTATTTCTTCTTATGCATTTTTATTAGGGCAAGATATGTGGATTTTGAGTAGTACACAACTAATGGTAGCCTGTCATTGTAGGTGGATGGACAAGTCTTGGTAGGTTTGCTTAGCTCCACAACTCACCTGTCTCCTGTCTGCCCTTGTATTCATGATTCTGTTTGTTCACTAATGTTCTCTAATGAACTTCAAAGGCCTTCTCATAACAGCTGTATTTATAATGAAATTAAATGACTAAATAAATAGAGGTTTTGTTAAGGAGGTAACGTAATAGCTTAATGCAAATGCAAACCAAACCTTTCAGGCTTTTACCAGAAAAACAAAAAACAAAAACAGTAATTATTTTCCTTTAGGTATACAAATATACAACCCTTCAATCCTTACCTTACAATGTGTGGTGGTAATATGACAAAATTAGGGACAACAAGGCAAGGCAAATTTATTTGTATAGCACATTTCAGTACAAGGACACCACAAAATGCTTTACATGATTACTATCATATAGGAAAATAAAAACAGAATAAAAGCAAGTTGGAATAAAATGTAGACGAATTGAAACAAAAAACATGGAAATGGAAACTAATGCAAATATTAATGATTTTAAAAACAGTTGGACTACAAACAGTTTAACTAGAAAAGTCAAAGGCAATCCTAAACAATTGTGTTTTTAATCTTAATAAAAAAAACTCAGGCTTTCAGCAGTTTTACAGTTTTCTGGAAGATTTTTCCAGATAAGTGAAGCTAAGAAACTAAATGCTGCTTCATGTATGTATTGGATTGTCAGGCCCTCTCACTGTTTCACTAAAACCAAGAAAAAAAGCAAAAGCAAAGCAACAGATTTCTTACTTGTAATAGCTTAACATTACTGCTTTGTTACATAATGAAACATTTTGAGACCTAGAATAAGAAGCTGAATCACTTAGATATGAAGGGTGGGTGATAATGGAGATGTTAATATGCTGTTGCACCTAGGTGATTGACACAAAGCATGACTCCAACTGGAGTGCTGTCACCTAAAACAAAAGAGGGGATTATAAAACTCCCTGAAGAAGGTAATTCAACATTGAGTAGTAGGGCATGTCAGATGTTCCAAGTCAGCTGAGTCTAAAATTGGATGCAAGTATTTTAAGCACCAAGGGTGTTAAAGGAAACAAGAAGATCAAGGGAAATGTCAATGAGGTAGGGCAGAAAAATACATAGATACCTATAACTTGACAAAAAGCAAAACATAATGTTAAGAAATGAAATTCGATTAAAAGGAGACATGCAACAGTCACTAACCAAATGGAGTGTCTTGCAAAAGTATCTAGTCCTTTAAATTGTTCCACATTTTGTGACGTAACAGCCACAATCGCCACGTTTGATTTGGGATTTTATCTGATGGACCAGCACAAAGTAGTGCATGATTGTGAAGTGGAAATACAAGGTTCCATTTTTTTTAAAACATTTGCAAAGATAAAATCATGTAACTCTGGAGGAGCTGCAGAGGTCAGATTAATTGTCATTATGGAAGAGTTACAAGAAGAAAACCATTATTGAACAAAAGTCATAAATAGTCCCATCAGCATTTGGTCACAACCAGATGCAGTGGACACAGTTTTAGTAGTGAATCACAGAACACACAATTCCCGCTATGATGCATGGTGGTGGCAGCATCATGCTGTGGAGATGCAGAGGAGGGAAAGTGAAACTTACCTGAGCTTATAGGAAAACGGATGAAGTGAAATGCAGGGCAATCCCGCAAGAAAACCTGTTAGAGGATATGAAAGACTTGAGACCGGGGCAGAAGTTTACCATCCATTAGCACAACAAGCATAAACTTACAGCTACAGCCAGAGAGTGGAATGGTTTAAATCAAAATGTTAGAAAAGACTAGACTCAAATCTAGTTAAAATGTATCCAAGACTAGAAAAGGGATGTTCCCTAACATTCTGCCTCCAATATGATAGAATGCCAGGAAATAAAAAGCCAAAATGTAAGTCCCTGGATGTTTAACACTGGTCAAAACATACCCCAAAACACTTGCAGTTGTGAGTTCAGTGAAAGGTGCCTCTATACAATATTGAGCAAGGGTGGCAGAATACAAATGTATGTGAAACCTTTTAGATTTTTACTAATAAAAACATTGAAAAACATTTATCATTTTCTGTACCATTTCCAGTTATTTACCACTACATGCTGGTCAATTATAACTGGGCCCTTTTCGTACGTCGCTAACTCAGTAGCTGGATTTGATTGTTTGACGATTTGGTTGGATGGGATCGTTTGGTTCTTCTTCGAAACTCATCTGGACTGCTGTCATAGCACCATGTGCGCCAGCTTAGCCTGCTCGAGAGCAGGCTTATTTCATGTAAACAGGATTTGATCGCAGCTTTATAAGCGGAGGAGATAGGGAAGTCTGTCCGCAGCATGTCCATTTCTACGACTGCAACCTGTTGCGGAAGGTGCAAGAATAATTTGCAGAGTTTTTTCAAATTAATCGCGTATTGCACAATAGACAGGATCCTTTAGCGCAACGCAACATGTAATTGTAGAGAGATTTTTTTTGGTGGTTGTTTAAACAGACAAACACACATCATTTAACAGTGGCTTTTAAAGAGGAAAAAGTTTGTGTTAGAGCCCTGAATAGAATATTTAAGTTATTTGTATGATGGTTTGCTTTTTTATTTTTATCATATTCAGTCTAAAATTGTTCAGGCCATTTTATTGTGAAGCTTAGTTTACTTTGAAAGGCTTCTTTCCTGTCGAGCCATATATTGTATTAGAAAAACTATGGATGGATTATCTAGACACAGAGCAATACAGTTTAAACCGTGTAAACTGTGGATGACTTGGAAAAGGAAGAATTTATTTTTATGGATAAGAATTTTTTTTGTTAAATTACCATTTGCACGTGTCCTTTACTTCCCGTCTCTAAGGAATTGACACTGACATTTGGATCTCTTGACATAACAAGTGGCTTTTTAAAAAAAGTTATAATTAAGGCTACCATTTTGTAGAATATTCTTGTATTTCACTTTTACTTGTCCCCAGTTCTAGTGGGTCCTGTGGAGGCTCTGATATAAAGAACAAGTAAAATGAGATTATTAAAATGCAAACATTAAAAAAGTGATAGAAAGTGATAGAAACATCTACCATGGACAGTGTTTACGCATTAATTTTGTCTGCTACTTTTTACCAGCCCTCTCTCCTGGCTTTAGCAGACTTTGAGGTGTTCCCTGTTGTTTTAATGAATGACTCAAACTTCGGCATACCTTCCATTAAAAGCTCGTGATCTGCTTGGGAGAAACTGTGGGCGTTCTTTGGCCATGCTAAACAGCCATGCAGCACTGCTGATCAATGTTTCTACTACTTCAGATACATTTCCCCTTTTAAACAACGCCGAACGCGCAGTTATCTCAGATAACTCAATCCAGCCATACTAATCGTAACAACAAGTGTGTTCAAAGAACCGCAATTAGCCGGATCAGGATTAGCCGATGAAATCATCTTGGATGTGTCATTTGATCTCGGATGTTTTATAAGCAACGTAGAAGAACGGACCCCCTGATCAGATTGATAATGTGTAGCACTCTTCAATTCTGCACATTATCAATCTAGTCCTGCTCCCATTTAATCTGTCAGGGAAAGGAGAGCCATTTTCAGCAGAACTTACTGAGCCGATTGGACGAAGTGACACCTAGTGCCCGTCTACCAAAGCTTGCAATATTTTAGCCCTTCCACGGTATCATGAAAATGTCGTAAGGAGCAATGTGCCAGAGAACCACAACAAGTTTAAGCTATTCAAAGCGCTTCTTCCGTTCCTTCGGGTTCAAAGAAAAAAGAGCAGATTCTGACAAAACGATGTGATAGCAGCAGCTATGCATGCATCCCCCCCTGCGCTGCCATGTTATTTAGGTTAGCTGTGGACTTAGCAGCTCTTTTTAGAGTCACAGCGTAATGTCCCGCCTTCCAAAACAACATAATGCTGCAATTTGATTGGAATGACCCATTTGTGTTCAGTCACAAATGGTTGAAGCAGAAGCGGTACAGATGGATTCTTGTATGGTCGTAAGTTAGGTCTACCAAACAACATCTCAATAAAGTACTTTGGCATTTATGGTTTAAACGTGATTGAAATGTAAACATTTTAAGGAG